>NW_021703767.1:11511999-11579009 GCF_005190385.1 Monodon monoceros
TGGGAGTCCATGGAGCTGGTTGCTAACATCTGGGAGTCCATGGAGCTAGTTGCTAACATCTGGGAGTCCATGGTGCTAGAGGCTAACATCTGGGAGTCCATGGTGTTGGACGCTAGCATCTGGGAGTCCATGGTGTTGGACGCTAGCATTTGGGAGTCCATGGTGTTGGATGCTAACATATGGGTCTCCATGGTGTTAGAAGCTAACATATGGGATTCTTGGGCCATCAAGGGATCCACTCCTACTGTTACAGAAGTCTCCCCCACTAATGTAGTAGGCAGCTCCTGTGCTACCGTATTATACGACTCCAGCGCTGTCGTCGAGGGCACCTCCAGGGACTGCGACACGGTCATCGTTGACAGCTCCGTTGTTGTCACCACAGACTGAACAGAGATCTCCAGCGCCACAGTTGCCACAGGCTGCCCAGGCAACTCTGGCGCCCCAGGCTGCCCTGGCAACTCCAGCACCCCTGTTGCCAAAGGCTGCCCCAAAAGCTCCAGTGCTCCAGCTGCCCCAGACTGCCCCGAGAACTCCAGTGCCCCAGCTGCCATGAGCTGCCCAGGCAACTCCAGTGCCCCAGTTGCCACAGGCTGCCCCGACAACTCCAGTGCCCTAGTTGCCGAAGGCAGCCCTGGCAACTCTGGCACCCCAGTCACCGAAGACTGCCCTGGCAACTCCAGCGCTGTCGTTGCCACTGGCTGTCCTGGCAACTCCAGCACCATTGCTGCCTCAGGCTGCCCCAGCAACCCTGTTGCCGTCGTCACCTCAGGCTGCCCAGGATGTTCCACCGTTGTCATCCCCACAGGCTGCTCCAACTCTGTCGTCGTCACAGGTTGTTCGGTCAACTCCATTGCTACTGTAACCACAGGCTGCCCTGGCAGCTCTACTGCTGCTGTCACCACAGGCAGCCCTGGCAACTCCTGTGCCATCACAGGTGGCTCTGGTACCTCCTGTGGTGGCTCCAACCCCACAGATGGTGCTGGAAGCCCTGGCAATTCCTGCGACAACTGTGGCACTGACGTCACAGAGGGCCCCGGCAACTCAGGCACTGCTGTCGCAGGGGGCCCTAGCAACTCAGGCACTGGGGTAGAAAGGGGCCCTGGCAACTCTGGCACCGGGGTAGCAGAGGGCCCAGGTAACTCCAGCACTGGAGTCACAGGGGGCCCCTGCAACTCCAGCATGGAGGTCGCAGGTGGCCCCGGCAACTCCATCACTGAGGCCACCGACGACTCCTGCAGCTCCAACGCTGTGGTCTTGGGCAGCTCCAGCATCTCCTGCGGTCTTGTCATGGATGAATCTGCAATCTCCGATGGGACTTCTACAGGCTGCTCTGGCAATCTTAGCACTTCAGTTGCCGATGACTCTGGAAAATCCATTGTTGTTGATGTGCTTGGCTCAGGGTGCACCTGAGTAGGTGTCTCTGATGACACAAGGGTTTCTGATGGCTCTAGCACTTTTGCTACTGGAGGCTCTAACAACATGATCTTTGATGGCTCTGGAGGTGTGCTCTCCAAAGATTTCAGCCCAGGCTTCACCTGACACTCCACTGACATTGTTACAACCGGCTCAGATGACTTTAGCACTACTGTTGTAGTAGGCACTGGTGCTGTTGCAAAGGAATCCAGAATCTTTGTCGTGGATGGTTCCAGCATTACTGCTACAGACTGCTCTGACTGCACTGAAACTACTGATGTAGATGCAACTGACAGTTCTGCAGTTTTTGTAGCTGGCTTCAGAATTTCTAAGGTGTGTGGCTCTAATACCTCCATAGATACTACAGGAGGTTCTAGCACAAGTGCAGGAGACTCACTGGTGTCAGATAGGCCGAACGCTCTCACAGGATGCTCCAGTGCCATTTCTGAAGGTTCAGAATCAAACTTCAAAAAGGAATCTGATTCTAAATCTACGTTCCCATCATGATGTGATTTCGGCTTTGATTCAGATTCTTCTGGCTGTCTTTTATACTTTTTTTCCTTTTCTTTCTTCTTTTTCTTCTTTTTATTTTTGTGCTTTTTATGTTTCTTCGACTTTTTGGTAGGTATTTCATCAGTAGGATCTGTTTGTACAGACACACATCTACTTTTTCTGGAAGCCTCCTTCAAGTCTGAAATTTAGGAAAATTAATTTTGTCAAATATCCCCCAAAATAGATTTAGGTAAGTCGTATAAACCAAAACTTACAATCCATGTTAAGATACCATAACACTTCTTGTTAAACAAAAGGTTACTAAATAAACTATTTTCCATAAACCAGTTATCTGAAGACTGACACTTTTCCAATACTTCTTTTACCACTGAAGCCTGGGTTAAAAATAAGTTCTTAATTTATTACAAAAACTTTTAGAATTACATTAAGATGTGTTTTTACTAAGTTCATTTAAAACAATTACTTTCTCCAGCTCTCACTATACAGCAAATTACTTTTAAACTACAGTTATGATGAATATCTTTCATATTATATTAACTGTAAGAATTTCCACAAAAACACACGTTAAAAAACTTTTGTGACTATTTTATCACCCTTATTTATACAGAAAGCAACATGGCACTGGCTCTGGAACACACTGTCTGCTTTTGGATACTGAATCAATTCACCACTCACTAAATGAATAGACGTGGCCAAACCGCTGACACTCTGTCTTCCAGAGTTAGAGGACGAACTCAGTTAAAACATACAAAGTACACTGAATAATGCCTGGCACCAAGTAAGCCCTCAGCAAATGCTAGAGATTGCTTTTATAGTATAAGGTCTGAACAACAAATGTAAAATACGGAATCTGAATTTTCACCCATGTTGCATTCGAATAAAAATAACATCTTCCCCCCAATACTCTTCTAAATTACTAAGAAGTAATTTTTTTAATGTTTCTACTTTAAAAATGATAATAAAGTCATTTGGAGAAGGAAATTCGTACAGCCCTTAACATGTAACTTAAGAACATTTCAATCTGCATATCTAAAAGAAAAAGTGGTTTATAATCCACTTTGTAACCAGATGAGATTTACTCTAATGCCAATATCATATTAGATAAACCTTAGTGATCTTAGGTGATCGGAAATCCAGGTCACCAAGGTTATGGAAAAAGCAAATCAACACATGACAAGACCTCTTCCAAAGCAAAATTAATCATTTTCCACTAATTGTTTATTATGTACCAAATGTTAGCTACATTATACTTCAAGAAAAAGTTGCTAGAGCCATGAATCTAAGCAAGGCTACAGTCCATGCTATCTTTTTTTAACCATACTCTATACTAAAAATAAAAAAAAACAAAACCCATACCATGGCCCCCCATTTACAAAACTAAACAATATTGTTATTTTTGTGGCTGATCACAAATCCTTCATTTCTAAGCATCAATTATTTAATCAATTCCCCAAATGCTAAATATCCAGCAATGATTCCTCTCCATTCATTGCACCTTTAAGAGGAGTAGACACAAAAACAAGATCATCTCTAATCTTGAGCTTTAAAATAAAACCTTCCAGGGTTTTAGAATCATTACAGATATGGTCCAGACTCCTGTACCTTCCAAAACTGACATTTATACAACTGTTCAATGAAAACCTACATTCAAAATCCTGGCACTGAGGCACTGTAAGACTAAACCAAACAAAGATAGTTATATTCCACCAGCAAAGTAAACAAATGCATCGATGCTCATGGTTCCAGTACAATTGTATTTTCAAAAAAATACTTAAGAAAGTCTTCAGTAAATCAATTAAACTAAAAATTAAACTTATTGAAGTTTTAAATCTAATGAACATCTTAAATACCATGCAATCAAGAAATACTACTGTTAACTATTAAAAAAAAAATCTTCAAGTTTTCAAGACAACTGATTATCTCCAACTTACCTGGCTTATATCGTAGTTCCGTATCTAAGACCCCAGAAAGTACTTCCTCTATCTTCTGAACTATTTCTTCATTTGGTAGGCTCCTGGCAGAAGCAGCTGCATCACCTGCCTGGTTTCCTTCAATAGGTGTATTTGTTTCACCATTGAGCTGGCCTTCACTCCTTCCACTTCACAAGAAAAGTTACCAAAATTCATTAATATTTTTATCATGCCATATAATAAATTAATATTTGTAACTCAACTGATTAAAACAATCTTATTTGTACACTTCACCATTTTTTATTTATTTTGGATGCTATTCCCCATCAAAAGTGCTTCCTTAACACTATCTACTTACAGTTGGTACATTTTTATTTTCACACGATTAAAGTTTTCAGAACTGTGAAAGTTAAGAAAAAGTCTTTCAAACAGGTTTCTAAGCTCATCTTTTTTTTTTTTTTTTTTTTAACAAAATACTCCCCAACCAGCATATTTATCTCAGGGGAGGAAAATTATTATTAAGATCACAATCACAAAACCAAAGAAAACTACATGACCTAACATTATGGTAGAAGCTATAGCCACAGTAAAGCCACAGTAAAGCCACACTTGTGCATGTATCACCATCAGCAGTATCAAGGAACACAACTTTAGCCACCGACACATTAAGTCAAAAGGGTAACTTGTAGCACTGGATCAGGTTTAGACTGATCAGACTTGCTGAAATGCCATAATGTTGAAAAGGAAGAATACATTTATATAATTTTCACCCAGTTATCAAAAATCATGTAAAACAACTCATTTATATTAACAGTAAATGAATCACTTAACATATTTTCAATTCACAGGAACAGAAGAATCTTAACAGACATAAAAACATATCATTTACTTAGTCTTTTGTACTCTTTTGTGTAAATTTACAAAATTGTTTTGAAAAATACTTTAAACAGCACGTTTGACTTAATGTAACTTCAATTTTAGGTAGCAAAATGGGTCGACAATTATGCTCCAATACCTGATAAAAGTCTGGTCAAAACCCCCCAAAAATTCAGTAGTTAACCAAGTGTTATTAAAGAACATTTGGTTTTCTAATACAATTAATCATACAATAGCAATATTTAACATTTATTAACTATTAACTAGGGTTGCACGGTTCTACATTTTTAAACTCATTTATCCTAACAAAACTCTAAGATCAGCACTACTGTTCTGATTATTTAAATGAGGAAAATGAGGCACAGAGAAGACAAAAAAACCTAGCTGTACATCATACATCTAATTAAGAGGTAAAGCTGGTATTCAAAACCAGAGCTCATACTCAACCATCTATATATAATAACTTAAACTGTCTGAAAGTCAGTCTCCTCACCCAAACCCATGTTCATAAAAGTAAGTGAGAAAAAAAGGAACTATAGTTCATCGAAATGGCAAACAATCAAAAACTTCTTTTGATACTGACAATATATAGCATAGTATTTGAAAAGAAGCTGAATATTCCCTTAGTAATAAACTGCTTTATCTAATATTCTTTCTAAACTCTCTTCCTGGAGCTCTTTTACATTTTTCCTAAGCACTTTCACAGTGCATACCTTACTAAAAAGGCCACGATTTGAAAATCAGAAAAGTAGGGCTAAAAAAAAAAAACCTGTCAGTCTATAACAAAGTAATCATCTTAAAGCTGTGAGGATGCTTACTGAACTGCTGCAAAGGGGTGGAAATTTCAAAGCAACTAAATATCCATCAATACAATCCTACAACAGAATTCTATGGAGCCATGAAAAATGTTTCAAAGACTACCGAGACTGATAAAACACAAACGTGTTCACAATATATAGGTGAAAAAAACAACCAACACAAAACAAGATGATCACACTTGACAAAATATGTGCATCTGTATGCACAAGGAAAAAATGAAAACATAAAGATCAATAACCATGTGTTTTAAAATTTTCTTTCCTCTTTTTTTCCTAAACTTTCCACGACAATAACACTTCTAATACAAAAACTGAATTTTAAAAGGTATAGAAAAAAGACATTACAACCAGCAAACACAACTACTTAATATATGCAACTATAAAAAAGTTTTCAGGAAAATTATATTCCCTCGACTCAGGTCGTTTATCATCATCCTAAAAATAACCAGCATATAACAAAATTTTAAAAAGCAACTAAATCAATGAGAGGATCCATTTCCCAATGAAAAAACAATATACCCTGGAAAAATATTACAGCAATACTGTATCATTGCCCCAGTAACCTTATGTTAATTTGAGCGCTGAGTTTACAAATGCGTTTTCGGCTGATTTTCAAATTCACGTTACGTCTGATTCTTGCTCTCAACTTTTAAAATACAACCAGCAATACATTTGAACTCGGAACAAATATTTACGTTATACAAAGTAAAAAGGCAATCACTGAATAACAACATGACCCACGAGATTTTCGTTTCTGAATAAGCAAGTATTTCTTCGAAAATCTCTTCCCATTCAAATTGTGGGGAAGCAAGGGTAAACCAGTAGCAATGACAAAAGTAGCGTGTTGGTCAAATATGTCAATTGGGTCAGGGGCGGCAAAAATATTTAGAGCTACACATGAAGTCCACTTTCCGCTGACTAAATTAAAAAAATTACCACTAATGCAAAGTCCCCTTCCATCCTCACCTCGAATATTCTGTCAAAGTAGCTAACATTAATTTGAGCTGTTTTAATTTAAATTTCCAATCTATTAAACTATTAGAATGCTACCTGGTGGAAGCCACAGAACAGTAGGACCCAAATAATCTAATTAAAGGATCCCGACCCCCAAATGGTCTGAAGCTTGCAATAATAAAGCGGATTTAAGATTACCCAAGAAACGGCCGTTAGACCCCTTTCCGGTTAAAGACACCGGCCGGCGAAATCCGCGGAGGCAGAGAGGGGGAGGGGAAGCGCCGCGGCGGCTGAGGAGCTGAGGAAGGAACTAGGCCCGTCCCTGGTGGACAACCAGGCCTACAGTAGCTAAATGGTAGGGGATGACCAAACGGGGGAGAAGCCTGAGCATCCTAACTCGGTTCTAGAAGAGGGAGCCTGGGATTACCTCGGAAAGGGCGAAGTTCCTCGCTGGGAAGGGAGGGAGCGGACGGGGGGGGGGGGGCCGGAAAATGGATCCCAGGCCCAGGCGGGGCTGTAGCCGGGCCTGAGACGAGGAACGACAGCGTCCCTGAAGAAAGGTGCCACGGACGGCTACGTGAGGCCCTATCGGTCCCTTGGGAGCAGAAGAGCCTGGGAAGCGTTTACCTTGAAAGCTCCTGTTGAATTTCCCGGAATTTACTGACCACGAAAGACCTAAAAATCTGCTCGATGTTGGTCGCCATGGCGTCCGCTCCGTTCTCTCAACTCCTCCTCACTAGTCCTCCAGGCTCCCAGCATGCCTCGGGAGGAGGCGCAGCGGCCAATTCCGTCTCTAGCCGTCCTGATTGGCTCCTGTGGGAGCGCCCAGTCCGGCACGCTCCGCCTCTGAACCAATCAGTGAGCACGGCCCCGCTCTCCTCCGCTGTTTCTGAGCGTCTGGGGTAGAGCTGCTGACGTTTGCGCCGCGCACGACTATGTCCGCCATGTTAGTGACTGACGCAGGCGCCATTACAGGAGAAGTCTCTCTAGAGGCGACTGTCAGCTTAAGCTGTCAGTCTTCAACAGTGTTTGGGGGCCTTAAGAGGTTTATTTTGGTCACTAAACACCCTAGATTAAATTCCGTGAGGAAAGGGAGCAAGGAGGGCAACATGGTGTTTGACCGGGGCCTCCAACCGGCCCGGATGGCCCCGAGTTTCGGCAGGGAGATCCATCCGGGAAAACATTAATCAGCGCTTGCCCCCATACGAAGAATACGTTTTTACCGCCATCTGCCTCCCGTGGCATCCTATTATTGGCCTCGGCTTTTTTTTTCGTTTTAGCATTAGGCCAGAGGTCCTGAACCACGTGTGTTCAAACCTTGGTGCATTTTAATCTCGTCAGGAGCCAGGCGTGTCACGAGACTTTTGCACGGTAGCTGGTCCGTCCTGACTCGTGAGCAACACACAATTAGCTGAACATAGGTTAAGCATTTTGGTGCTCCCCCTCCTCAGAGCTCAGGAGGCTCTGGAAGAAGCGAAGAGACGTTACGTGGCACCTGACACTACAGTGTTACATTGTAAACTCGCTAGGGCTTGGGAGCTTTACTCTGGGGGAGGTTCAGGCCGCGCCCGAGAGCGGGAGGGAATCACTCTTGATTACCTCGCGGTGGGGCCCACTGGCCACACCGACCAATGGGGAAGCGAAGCCAGCCGGGGGCGGGGCGGGTGGGCGGGGGGCGTGCGCGCCGGATCCCATCGGCCGACTTCCGGCGCGCGGCGGGAGAGTGGGCTCAGAGCGCGCATCGAGGGTCTAAGTGCGAGCGCCCAGACAGCCTTGGGTCCGTGGGTAAGTTTCCTCCGCTTTTCAGGAAAGTACTTTTATGGTTTGGTTTGAGGATTACTATCAGGAATTGGATGAAACTGTAGGAACTGGTTTGGCGGTAGGGATTGTCCTCTTATTTTTAATCGCAGTGGGTGAGGGTTGGCCATGTGCTTTTCAGTTTTAACTGAGGTTTACATTGGATCTATCACTTTCTCTGCTTTGTAAGATGTCAGGGCCTTTTTGCATCTCTCTGCTTTTCTTAGGTTTTTTAGGTCATGCACCTAAATTGCATATTTTCTTATTTTGCATCCTTTGTCTCTAGCAGATTACTTAGTCCCATTTTGTAGTTGGTTTCCACCTTATTTTATTCACCAAGTCCTTTGTGTTTTGTTTTGTTTTCTTTTTTTTGGCAATGCTGCACAGCATGCAGTATCTAAGTTCCCTGACTAGGGATGGAATCCAGGCCCCCTGCAGTGGAAGCGCAGAGTCTTAACCACTGGACCGCCAGGGAAGTCCCAATTCACCAAGTCCTTTGAAATGGCTTTTCCTGGCTCTCTAATTCTCCTCGTGTTACCCATTTAGATGACTGAGGCCCAAGAAGGTTAAGTCCCTCAAGGTATCCCAGCTAGGAAGTCTTAACTCCTTAACTCAAACCTAGGCAACTCTGGCTGGCGGCCTCCTAGCCACTCCTGGGTGTAGATTCCCTCAGGCTGAGTCCTAATCCTATTTCAGAGATCCGCGGCAGTAATCAGGATAATTTCCCTTCACTGACCCTCTTATTCAAACTAAACATAAATGTTTTCTCTAAATTTAAAGATACGTTCATTTCAGATATGTCGATACACGCAGCAAGTCTTTTCCAGTAAGCTAAAATAGTGTTTTTCTCCGAGATGATAATTTAGTAATTTTTTTCTTCCTCATATTTTCAAGTGTTAGAGTATCTGAAGCAAAATTGGTTCCGTTGGAATCCAGGCTACATCCCCACTTATCTATGTGACCTGCAGCAAGTTACATAACCTAACTGAGCCTTACTTATTTATCTGCAAAGCGGGCATGGTAATCCTATCTGCCTCACAGAATTCTTAAGATTAAGTGAAGTAATTCGTGAAAAGCATTTAGAATAGCATCTGGCACGAAGTTAGTGCTCAAAAAATCTTCTTTATATTAGCAAATTATATTTTTCTTTAAACATGTAATGCTAGCATCTCACGAGAAGTAACTGATTTCAGTTTTTCCTGTTATCAGTTTGCCTTCTACATAATTACATGTCTTCTGAAAATTAGTAAATGAATGTGACAAGTTATTCATTCCTTTGGCTTTTTTTTTTCTTGTTAGAATTTCTTTCTCTCCCTAAAGCATCAATTTGGCAAAAGTAATAAATAAAATATAGCAGGTTAGCATTTACTACTGCTGAGTGTAAGAAATTGTACTAATTGTTTATAAATGTCATTTCAGTTCTTACTAGGCCTCATAAGACAAATTCTCTTAATTCCACCTTTTAAGATGTGAAGAAATTGAATTGCAGGTAGTAAGAACTTAACCAGGGTCACACTGTTAGCTTGAGAGATAGTTGCCTATCCTGCCCAGGATCAAATGCCAGAACTAAGCAAGACGTGTTCAAATTTGATTTTTGCCTTCTCTACCAATTTTCTGGCATATTGCACTAACTTCTTAAATAGGGGTCAGCAAACTACTGCTCTTGTGCCAATCCTTCCTACTACCTGTTTTTGTACAGTCCACCAAATAAGAATAGTTTTTACATTGTTAAATGTTTGTGGGAAGAAAAGGAAAAGTGATGTTTCTGTGACACATGACAGTTATACAAAATTCAAATTGCAGTGTCCATAAATACAGTTTTATGGAAACACAGCCACAGTTATGCTTTATAAACCTCTGATAGCTTCCTGTTACTTAGAGCAGAAGTAGGCAAACTATGACCTACAGCCAACTGCCTATTTATGTTTTTACTGGACATAGCCAGGCCACATTTGTCTCTTGTCCAAGGCAGCTTTCATACTACAGTGGCAGAGTTCAGTAATTGCAACACAGACCATATGGCCCTCAGAAAATATTTACTATTTGACCCTTTATGGGCTCTAGTCTTAAACATTTCTTTGAATTTATTGTAACTTTAAAGTCTATTATTTATAAGACTAAAGGTTTAAAAACAGTTATTTTCAATTTGGCGTCTAAAGTTAAAACATTTTCATTTTTAACTGAGATTTGATGATTTTTAAATCTTCTAAAAGTGAAGCCCAGGGACTTCCCTGGTGTCCCAGTGGGTGGGAGTCTGCCCTCCCAATGCAGGGGGCCAGGGTTCAATCCCTGGTCCGGGTAGCTGGATCCCGCATGCATGCCGCAGCTAGCAGTCTGCATGCTGCAACTAAAAGATTCCGCATGCCGCAACAAAGATCCCACATGCCGCAGCTAAGACCCAGCACGGCCAAAATAAATAAATAAAAGTGAAGCCCAAAGAAGGGTGATTGTTCATAGATTTTGCTTTAATGCAATAAGGAGCTTTAAAGTACTGCTCTAATCCTTAAGAGTACACAGTCATATTTCTCAAATTATGAATCCTAGTTTTTCACAAATAAATTGCTGGGATAAAATGTTATTTGTATGATTACAAATAACTACTTAAATCATATTTAGAAATCGTGGTTTCTAAAGTATATGTATTCTAAACTATCAACTGTGGTTTTCTTTCTGCAGCTTTCATTTTCCTGCTGAATTCCTGCTTTGCAGACTGAGCAATGGCAGCCCGAGTACTTGTAATTGGCAATGGAGGAAGGGAACATACTCTGGCCTGGAAACTTGCACAGTCTAATCATGTCAAACAAGTGTTAGTTACCCCAGGAAATGCAGGCACTGCCTGCTCTGAAAAGATTTCGAACACTGGTAATCATTTTTTTGAAGTAAAAGTGAACGATTGTAAATGATAAAACTGTCACTCACATCTCTTCTTTATAAAGGTCAATTGCTGTTCAGATTTGAATGCTTTTTTTAACCCAGAAATTTATGTGGTAATTTGAATACTTGCCATATGTTGTAATTTAAGGTATCCTGTTGTTCAGAGTGTATCATTTTCTTACCTTAGATTATTTTAAACCTTACAAAACACGTCCACTGAAAAAGTTACAAAATGCCTAATATAGGTTAAAGGTGTTTTGGTGTGTATTTTGGGGAATGCAAAATTGAGCAGTGCTATTAAATGTAAGTTCTGGCAATTCTTACTCCATAATAGATCTCAGCCTTCATCTCTTCCACTGGTAAATAGGAAAAGATGATTGATTCTTATGCTGCATTAAATTCTTCAGTGACTTCTCATAGTAGTCAGCATAAAACTCAAACTCCTGTCCTTACGAAACCCTCTGTGATCTGGCCTCTGCCGGCCTTTCCAGGCTGATCTTTTATAGCCCTTGTTTTCTTTTCACTGTGCCCTATCCCTGCAGTCCTGCCAGTATCCCCAACAGAGCTGCCTTGGACTTTGTTCTCACTCCCAGCATGAATGGCTCTTCATCATTCAGGTCTCAACTTATGTTACCATCTCAAAGAGGACTTTCCTAAAGTTTCTAAGTAAAGCATGTTCACCCCCCAATTCATTTGTTTTCAATCATGAACTATTATCTGTATCTTCTTTTACTTTTGTCTGTCTCCTATCTTCATTTCCCTCCTAGAACATAAGCTCTAGAATGTAAACTGCATGAGGGCAAGGAAGTCGCATGTCTTTTTTTTAAATAAATTTATTTATTTATTTTTGGCAGCGATGGGTCTTCATTGCTGCGTGTGGGCTTTCTCTCGTTGTGGCGAGCGGGGTCTACACTTCGTTGCGGTGAATGGCCTTCTCATTGCGGTGACTTCCTTGTTGGAGAGCGCAGGCTCTAGGTGCGCAGGCTTCAGTAGTTGTGGCTCACGGGCTCTAGAGCACAGGCTCAGCAGTTGTGGCGCACGGGCTTAGTTGCTCCGCGGCATGTGGGATCTTCTAGGACCAGGGCTCAAACCAGTGTCCCCTGCATTGGCAGGGAGATTCTTAACCACTGTACCACCAGGGAAGTCCCGTGTCTCCTGTCTTATTTTGCACTGTGTGCAATGTGCCTAGTACCCTACGTGGCACATAATATTTATGGAGAGAACATAGACCCAGCAAGGTACCAACTGGGAGAAGATAATTGTGTACATAGGAGCAAAAATAATAAGAAAAAGATAAGAAAATATCCGCTTCCCTGGGATCTTAACTCTAGGAGTGAGGTATTGTGTTTTTTTTTTTTTAAAGAAATGGCACATTTTATCTAGATGCAATTGATGTTATACAGACCAGCCCATGAAAATCTCCCAATATTGTCATGAGGCTGCTATCACTTGTAGTGACAGGTTAGGTGTGTCATCTTCCTCTTGCCACCCTTTGCTGTGCTGAGGTAGTTGGCTCTGTTCAGCCCAGTTGTGTTTGCAGCTACTAACCCAGAGTGCGTGGTACTCCATCCTTATCCCACTCAGGCAGTTCCTGTAGATTGAGAACTCTGCCTTTTCTGCACTTATCCCCTACACATCACAAATACCACATATGTACAGAGACTTCAGCCAGCTTAAGAATGGTGGCCCAAATAACAGTGAAGCAGAAGAGCGCCTATAGAGCCTACTCATGATTAATATATGGTTGATCCTACTACTACTTAGAACTCCCATCAAGAAAGAAAATTTACCAGGCTTGTACATTGGAGAAGTGAGCTAGGTCTTAAAAGTCATCCTTCAGTTCTTAGCTTAAACGTCTTTGCACAGAGACCCTTTCTGGCTTAATCAGAAATAGCCTCCCAGTTTACCTCACATCAGATTTGCCTAATTGTTCACACTTTGTATTATTTTGCTTGGATATTTATAACTCAACATTCCCACAGTGAAATATAAGCATCTTAAATATAGGGACCCAGTTTGTGTTTACATCTTAACCTGGTGACTAGGACGGTATCTGGCATATAGCAGTTCTCAGTAAATCTTGAATGAATGACATTTAAAAGACCAGTTTCTGAGTATATTCTCTGGTACACTTTTTTGTTTACAATCAACACTGGCAACATGAACACCATAGTCAAGAAAGTATAGCTCTTGGAAAACTTACTCAGTTCTCTGCTATCACTGTAGTGATAACAAAGCAGAGAACTGAGCTTTGTTGGTTAGCCTGATGTACTGTGCTCTGAATTTCTCATGGTGAAACTCATCTGTACCAGTAAAAGAAAATCAACAATTAATAGGCATACCAAAGTATAGTACTTGCATTTCAGATAGACAGTTAACTTAAAGAATGTTTTTATAAACAAGGTGGGTTTGTTTCTTTTTTCTTTTCACAGACATCTCAATCAGTGATCACACTGCCCTTGCACAGTTCTGCAAAGATGAGAAAATTGAATTTGTAGTTGTTGGACCAGAGGCACCTCTGGCTGCTGGTAAAGTTCATTTCTGTTTATTATTATGGTATACACCGTGCTAACAGGAGCTTGGAGATCATCTCATCTAATACATTTTACAGATGAGGATTTCTAATATAATACACTGAAAAAGCTTTCACCCTCTTGAAATTTATGGATTCTAGGATTTCCCCCCCCCCAAGCATCAGTAGTATGAATAATAAGACTAAATTTGAATGAGAGATCAAATTTGCAGCTGTAGGAAATATTTTGTTTTTATTCTGCTCTATTCTGGTGTCTATTTAATAATCCATATATTTGAATATCACACATGATTTTTGTTGGATTTGAATCATGTGTCAGTAGCATTTTGTTTATATCCTATATAAAACATGAAAAACGTAGTTATTCTCTGCCATTTGCCTCATTTCAATGTATATTTAGCCTGATCCTAATTCTTCAGAATGAAAAGGCCCTGCAGAGAGCTGGGCTACAGCTGCTTGTTTCCATCCCTAGGAATTGTTGGGAGCCTGACATCTGCAGGAGTGCGGTGCTTTGGCCCTACAGCAGAAGCAGCTCAGTTAGAGTCCAGCAAGAGATTTGCCAAAGAGTTTATGGACCGACATGGAATCCCAACTGCACAGTGGAGAGCTTTCACCAAAGCTGAAGAAGCCTGCTGCTTCATTATGAGGTAAATAGAAGATAGCCTGTGAAGGGCACTTGTTATATGATATTTGAATATACGGGTCACTTTTATATTACGAGTTTATAGTAAGATAATTCTAGGGGAAAACTCATAGGATGTAGACTGCCTTTTTCCAACATCAAAATAAAATGGGATTTACTCTTGCGGTCTTGCAGAAAGATAATTTTTTTTTTAAGATAAATTTTTTAATGTTTGTTGCTGAATAGTTTCTAGGGGAAAAGGATACATTTGGTTGTATAGGTGTTCCCTCTTAGCCAAATTGACACAGTGGCATCTTACCACATAAAGGATAGTGATTTTTTTCATCAATAATTAACTAGAGTGAGGAATCATCACTTGGCCTTCTGCCACCACTGTTCAATCCTAAATCTTAAAATTAAACATCCTGTTCTCTATTATATGGAGAACATTGAGCAATAAATGAATGTTGGTAGATACATGCCTTTGCCCCCTATTTTTGTTGACACTTTTCCTTTTTACCTGGTATGTTTTCTTTTTAGTTGGGTCAGTTTCATTCTTTGTTTTTTCTTCATCCTACATTGAATTTTATTATTTCCTAGTAGCCAGATACCTTCCAAGTAACAATTTTGTTACTTACTTTGGGTAAGTCTCCTTCTAGATCTCCAGTTCTACTCAACAGAAGAAACTACCAACAACAGTTTCTT
This sequence comes from Monodon monoceros, assembly GCF_005190385.1. Lineage (NCBI taxonomy): Eukaryota > Metazoa > Chordata > Mammalia > Artiodactyla > Monodontidae > Monodon > Monodon monoceros. The sequence continues at coordinate 11,527,015 of NW_021703767.1, forward strand.
ATGTGTACTTGGAGAAATGATCTGTGTATCCATGCTTATATTGGTCTTATACAGCTACATCTTTTACTTGAAGGAAAGCATGATTCATTACTTTGTATTGTATCTTAAAAGGTCATTCCATATTCATGCTATGCAAGTGCTGTTTTCCCCCAAAGATTTTGCTTATATGATCTCATGATAAGTGAGAAAAGCAAAACTGTATGTACCATATGACCACAACTATAAAGGAATACATAGGAAAAAAAATCCTGGCAGGAAGTACATCAAAATGGTGTTAGCAGTTTTTTTTTTTTCTGCTTTTCAGTTGTTGCTATAGCATATTATTACACAATGCCAAAGCATTTTAAACTTTTGAATCTTAAAGATTTATTGGATATTGAAATTTACTCTGTCTTCACAGTGCAGACTTCCCTGCTTTGGTTGTGAAGGCCAGTGGTCTTGCAGCTGGGAAAGGGGTAGTTGTCGCAAAGAGCAAAGAAGAGGCCTGCAAAGCTGTACAGGAGATTATGCAGGTAAGTTGATCCCTCTTAAAAAGTTTATAATTTTCTAGTCACACTGGATAAATAAATACTGTTAAGCTTACAAATATTCCTCAAGGCAAGGAAAACATATAGCAAACAGTTATTTTTCATAGTACTATGTATTATAATCCATCTCTATAAAAGGGTTATTACACATCTACACTGATGGCTAAACTATGATTCTGTTCTTTGCAAGTAAGTTCTGTTTAGCATCCTTTGTTGTCTGCTCTGAAAGGTAGAAAGTCCTCAGACTACAGAACATATAAATAAATACTCAACAATCCATGAGGACAAAAAAAGTATTTATCCTTTGTGTCTCAGGTCTAAGAAAAGTGAAGCAATGAATTAATATACTTAGCTTTTTATGATCCTTCTTGGTTGTTGTGGGTTTCTCCCCCTTGTGGAAATCTGTTTTCACAGACATTAGTATAATTATTGTAAGCAAACATAATTATAAGTCAGAAATAAGAGTTAAATGGTAATGATGAACACATCTGTTTTTCTGTTAACCTTATTTGAAACTGGAAAGCTGGATCCCCGGAAGAGTTTAAATGATGTGTTCATCTCATCTGTACCAGTGCTAACTCTACATCATTGCAACTCTGACAATAGGAAACTTTCGGGCTTCCCTTGTGCACAGTGGTTAAGAATCCAACTGCCAGTGCAGGGGACACGGGTTCGAGCCCTGGTCTGGGAAGATCTCACATGCCGCAGAGCAACTAAGCCCGCGCACCACAACTACCGAGCCTGCGCTCTAGAGCCCGCGAGCCACAACTACTGAAGCCCGCGCACCACAATGAAGAGTAGCCCCCACTCGGGGCAACCAGAGAAAAGCCTGTGTGCACCAATGAAGACCCAATGCAGCCACAAATAAATAAATAAAATAAAAATAGGAAACATTCATATATGTTCCTTTGCAGCTTTCAGAGAGAGAAAGAGAAATTATAATACTAGTGCGTTGGTTCATAATACAAATGGTGCAAAATGACAACAGCCAATTAAGTAAATAATAAAAGCTTATAATTTATTTCTCTTTGTTTTGTTTTTATCGACAATAAGGATAAAGCTTTTGGAGAAGCTGGAGAAACAACTGTCATTGAAGAACTTCTTGAAGGAGAAGAGGTGTCTGTATGTATATTCATCTTTTGGACTTTTACAGAGTATAAGCTGTGTTATCTGACCTATGATCCCAAAAAAGGCTTGGTTTACTCTGGTCGCTTCATCCAAGAGCATAAACTGAGCAGTTACACAGGAATTTGTATACGTTTAGTATTTCAGATACAAATGAAAAAAGAATTTATCTTCTTTTTTTTAAATATATAAGCTTATTTATTTTTGGCTGCGTTGGGTCTGTTGCTGCGCGGGCTTTTTCTAGTTGCTGAGAGCTGCGGGGCTACTCTTTGTTGCAGTGCGCGGGCTTCTCATTGCGGTGGCTTCTCTTGTTGCAGAGCACGGGCTCTAGGTGTGCAGTCTTCGGTAGTTGTGGCACATGGCCTCAGTGATTGTGGTTCTCAGGCTCAGTTGTGGCTCACAGGCTCTGGAGCACAGGCTCAGTAGTTGTGCCACATGGGCTTAGTTTTCTCCGCAGCATGTGGGATCTTCCCAGAACAGGGTTCGAACCCGTGTCCCCTGCATTGGCAGGCAGATTCTTAACCACTGCACCGCCAGGGAAGTCCGAAGAATTTATCTTCTTTTAATCATCCCCAGTGTAGCAGTAGGCAAATTGGACTTACATCATCCTCGGTGTAGCAGTAGGCAAATTGGATTTATATCACCCATTATTTAAACAGGGGAAAGGTTGAAATTTTTTACTTTGAGAGTAGCGCCCCCCCCCCAACCTAGCTCAAAAATTACAGATCCTTCAGAACAGAGTATACAGGATCTTTTGATTCTCTATCTAGGAAACTTAGGGTTATTTATGTTTTAAATCATTTTACTTTAAAAAAGAAAACTTCTCCTCTAATTAGAGTTAAGGTACATATAGTTCTCCTTATTAAATTATTTTTTTACTTTTTGGCATTTAAGGTTAAGTGGACCGTTTGTTTTCTCTACAGTGTCTGTGCTTCACTGATGGAAAGACTGTGGCCCCTATGCCCCCAGCACAGGACCATAAGCGATTGCTGGAGGGAGATCAGGGCCCCAACACAGGGGGAATGGGAGCCTATTGTCCAGCACCTCAGGTACTTCACAGAGGCTCAGCTGAAGTTCAGTAGTCATTTTTTGGTCTTCTCAAAGAGCTCTTAGACACTTTGGTTTTTTTCTGTAAATGATAGTACTGATCAGCAAATTGGTTTTCCTGTTACATGAAAAGTGTCTCTTCTGGTCTCACTCTAAAACTAACCTTTCCTAAAAGCCTTTGAGGAACTAACTTAAGTATCGATTGAACAGACCCTTCTAGCCCCTCCTTATTCATCTTTGGATATCCAGGGCCCTATACACAAGTGCTCAGTAAGAGTGGGTATGGTGAATTGAGAACCAGGTCAGACTACCATTTGTTCTTCTAGTCTTTCTACTTCATAATGGATAGAGCATGTTTCCAAACAATTCCTTGACAGTGTTTATGAAAAATATGCATTGAGCATATCATAACTAGATTAGCACTTCAGAAACTCACCCATTTCCTTCCACTGCTGATAGTTCTAATTGTTTGTGCTAATAATATGGTGCCTGTTAGACATTTTTCTTAAGTAAAAGATTAAAAACCAAACAGGGTTTACTTTAGACTTTGTGTATTAAAACTACCATTTGGTAAAAGTGATTTTATTTATATATATTTTTTACTTAAAAAAAATTGTTTATTTATTTTGGCTGCACTGGGTCTCAGTTGCAGCATGTGGACTCTTAGTTGCAGCATGCATGTGCAATAATTTCTACAATTAATTTATGAACTCTAGATTCTCAATTTATAGGCTAATGAGGTATGCATAGAATATACTATAAGTATACAAAGGAGCCTCAGTGTGGGCGAGGACTTTTTCAGTTAAATACCAGTTACATTTAAATAAGTCTCTATGTTCCCTAGGTTTCTAAGGATTTGTTGCTAAAAATTAAAAATACTATTCTTCAGAAGACAGTGGATGGCATGCAGCAGGAGGGTGTGCCATACACAGGTAAGCATATTGATGTCATTGTGGACATTATTTATAAAGTAAGTTTGCACCATTTTCTTTTTTTATAAATTTATTTATTATTATTTATTTTTGGCCACATTGGGTCTTTGTTGCTGCACACGGCTTTCTCTAGTTGCTGCAAGCACGGGCTACTCTTCGTTGCAGTGCGCGGGCTTCTCATTGCGGTGGCTTTTCTTGTTGTGGAGCTCGGGCTCTAGGTGCCCAGGCTTCAGTAGTTGTGGCACGTGGGCTCAGTAGTTGTGGCTCACGGGCTCTAGAGCACAGGCTCGGTAGATGTGGTACATGGGCTTAGTTGCTCCGCGGCCTGTGGGATCTTCCCAGCAGGGCTCGAACCCGTGTCCCCTGCACTGGCAGGTGGATTCTTAACCACAGTGCCACCAGGGAAGCCCACCATTTTCTTTTTTTAATTGACCACTGTTATAACATTTGTTACGGCCATTCCAAAACTTTCAGTACTATAAGTTTATATTCTGATTTTCATAGTCACAATACAGTGTCTTCATTATAGATTTTTTTTTTCCCATTTTTTAACGAAGGTATCCTCTATGCTGGTATAATGCTGACCAAGGATGGCCCAAAAGTTCTGGAGTTTAATTGCCGTTTTGGTGATCCAGAGTGCCAAGTAAGTAATAAAGATAATAATATAAAGTGTTACTTTGTAGAATATGTGTGCTGTTTTAATCTTAGGATTTATCAGCCTTGAAATAATTACCTTTGAGAAACATATGCAAGTTCTGGTATCCCAGTGAATAAAATGTCTAAGGACAACTGAAATTTCTCTCAGTTGCCATGTTGATTATGTTTTTCCAGGTGATCCTCCCACTTCTTAAAAGTGACCTTTATGAAGTGATTCAGTCTACCTTAGATGGCCTGCTCTGCACATCTCTGCCTGTTTGGCTTGACAACCGCACTGCCGTAACTGTGGTCATGGCAAGTAAAGGTTATCCAGGAGACTACACCAAAGGTGTAGAGATAACAGGTGAATATCAGAGAACAAAAGGTTGGATTGCAATGTGATAAGTGACCAGTACCACAGTAGGCCTTTGTCCCATTCAATGTTGTGTTCCTTTTAAGGGTTTAGAGACATCAGTAACCTTTTAGGGGTTTCTAACATAAGCATGTTGCTTGTTGGATACGGGTGTCCAGATATCCAAAATTACTGTATTTAAAGAACTGCCGTCCGTTTCTCTTCCTGCACAGCGAAGACTTAAGTGGGCCTAGCTAAGTTTCCAGAGAATCACCCAGTGCTGCTTTTCTCATCCATCCTCCAAGAGCCAGGAAGATAATAGGAATGTATGAGAGTTGGAGGAACTTTAATATAAATTACATCAAGGAGAAAATTTCAGGGCTTGATCTCTGAATGATCACAAATTAACCCCCCAGTTTGCAGTGCACCCCATGGTCACTTTGATGGCAGAATTAAAAGTTTCAGAAGTATAGCCTTCTCTTCTGTTTCTCCTTATAGGAGGTGAGGCATCTAGTTAAATGATGTTAGATAAAGCAGTGTTTTAAAATGCTAAATAAGTTCCAGCACGATAAGGCCAACACCAGACCTTTAAAATCCCTAGCAGGCTGTCATTTGGCCTCCCTTAATACCCCAATACTGTGTTTGATACAAACACCCTATTTACTGTCTTACCCAGACAGTAAGTCCATTGCCCTGTGCATCCCATACATGGCAGCTGGGCAGTTAGGAGCTGATTGCCTTTTAAAATGAAGAAAGGGAAGGGATAGAATCAAGATCTTTTGTATTGTTGAAATTTTCCTAAGATTGGGGTGACAGGTGTCATAGTTATTTCTGACACCCCAATATTGGGTGTTACTGATACCGCCACATACTTGAGTACCTGTGACTGAACGCCCCTATGTTATAAAAACACCTGGAGGGACCTCCCTGGTGGTCCAGTGGGTAAGACTGCGCTCCCAATACAGGGGGCCCAGGTTCGATCCCTGGTCAGGGAACTAGATCCCGCACGTGTGCCGCAACTAAGAACCTGCATGCCACAACTAAGACCCAGAGCAGCCAAAATAAATAAATAATATATAAATATTTTGAAAAAATAAAAACACCTAGAGAAGACACGATATTATAAACAAGTACAATAAAAAAAATGTTTTAAAGAAAATTTGATACAGCAAAAACAAAAAAACACCTAGGGAAGATGTGTATTAACAGATTACCAAATATGGTGCTAAAAGAGAAATGGAAAAGGACAAACTAGGGATATGAAAGTTTTTTGGGGGGGGACTTCCCTGCTGGCACAGTGGATAAGAATCCGCCTGCCAATGCAGGGGACATGGCTTCGTGCCCCCATCCGGGAAGATCCCACATGCCATGGAGCGGCTGCGCCCATGAGCCATGGCCGCTGAGCCTGCGCGTCCAGAGCCTGTGCTCCGCAACGGGAGAGGCCCTAACAGTGAGAGGCCCGCGTACCGCAAAAAAAAAAAAAAAAAAAAATGCAGGATTTATTCATGATGTTTAGGTTTTGTTAATTTTTTTTTTTTAACTTTTCAGGAGAAAATAACTTTATGCTTCTAGTTTCAAACTTTTCAGGGCTTAGCTTCTTTTTTTTCCCTTCCTTATTGAAATAATCATTCTTACATGAGATTTATGATAACACAAGGTTTTAGTAATACAGTTATCACCCTAGAGCAGAACAGACTGTTCTTAGGAGAAAGGCTGTATTTACTATAATATTACATTAATTCCTTTCTGATAGAATTCTTGTGAAGATTCATTTAAGTGAAATAAAGATTTTATTTAAAAAAAAAACTTCTGGAAATTATAAGCCACAGTGTAGAATATTATTACTGCAATTGATATGTCAAATATGCTCTCTTACAGGGTTTCCTGAGGCTCAAGCTTTAGGACTAGAGGTGTTCCAAGCAGGCACTGCCCTAAAAGATGGCAAAGTGGTGACTAACGGGGGTAGGGTCCTTACAGTAACGGCCATCCGGGAAAATCTCATCTCAGCCCTTGAAGAAGCCAAGAAAGGACTAGCTGCTATAAAGTTTGAGGGGGCCATTTATAGGAAGGACATTGGCTATCGTGCCATAGCTTTCCTCCAGCAGCCCAGGTAAACTTCTGACCAAGGTGATTATAGCACAGCTTCAGAACTGGCATAAATGGTGATGTAGAAAACTCCATTAACCCTGTACTAAGTCATTCTGTATTCTTAACTCTAAGAGACTGATCTAATTTTTTTATATATATATAAATTATTTATTTATTTTATTTTTGGCTGTGTTGGGTCTTCGTTGCTGGTGTGGGCTTTCTCTAGTTGTGGTGAGTGGGGCTACTCTTCGTTGCGGTGCTCGGGCTTCTCATTGCGGTGGCTTCTCTTGCTGCGGAGCACAGGCTGTAGGTGTGCAGGCTTCAGCAGTTGTGGCTCGCGGGTTCTAGAGTGCAGGCTTAGTAGTTGTGGCTCATGGGCTTAGGTGTTCCGTGGCATGTGGTATCTTCCCAGACCAGGGCTCGAACCCGTGTCCCCTGCATCGGCAGGCAGATTCTTAACCACTGTGCCACCAGGGAAGCCCGACTGATCTGATTTTGATTTGCATTTAGTTTGAATTGAAACTACTAGTTACAGCAATATTCAAATGAAATGGAAAAAACTTCATGGTAGCTCATGTTTGAAAAGCTCAATAAGATCAGTGCTGTTGAAAGATTTTTTCTCATTGTACGTTTTAGATATATGCAATCAGTTGTCAATTATTCATCAGTAAAGAAGGGGGAAGGGTTTTTTTTCCTTGAGTTATCATATATTTATATATTACTGTTGTATTTATCTTTTTTTAATATATTTATTTACTTATTTACTTTTGGCTTCATTGAGTCTTCATTGCTGCACGTGGGCTTTCTCTAGTTGTGGCGAGTAGGGGCTATTCTTTGTTGTGGTGCGCAGGCTTCTTGTTACAGAGAACGGGCTCTAGGTGCACAGGCTTCAGTAGTTGTGGCACGCGGGCTTAGCAGTTGTGGCTCTCAGGCTCTAGAGCACAGGTTCAGTAGCTGTGGCGCCCGGGTTTAGCTGCTCCACGCATGTGGGATCTTCCTGGTCCAGGGCACGAACCTGTGTCCCTGCATTGGCAGGCAGATTCTTAACCACTGTTCCACCAGGGAAATCCCTGTTGTATTTATCTTAGTTCATGATTTTGTCAAAGAATTCAGGATGAAAATATTGGTTGTCTAACTTTGCAACTTTATTTGATTGTACTATAAATTTTGGCCATCTCATTTGGTCACTGCATTTATATTATTACTGAAATGTATTTTGTAACCCTTTATTGATTCATTTATTGTCATATACAACTAACTATTCCTTTGTAAAATCAATGAACTATTAACTGCAAATGTGGGTATTTTGATCTCATCACAATTACTATTGCTCATTGAGTTCATCTATGAGAAATAAATGTGTTTTAGGACAAAATGAGAAATTTTTAGCAACTTAATTCAAGTTACATTGTTACTGATAGGCAAATTTTTTAAGGTTAAATAATGGAATTTTTTTTTGAACATTAAAATACCATGCTAAAATTTTATTTTTTATTTTAAAATGACTAGATTCTATTGAAATGACCTATTTCAAGTGACTTGAAATCTTAATACTCATCTGATTCTTCAAAGATGAAGAAGATGAGAGGCTACAGTGCCAATTGCTACCTGACAAAAGAGTTGTTTTTAACCAGTAGAACTTCGTTTCCTATATAAGCATGACCCCAGACTGCTAACTTTATTGGAGTTAACTGCCACATTTCTCTCAAGTCTGTACCCTGGCACCTTGCTTCTAATAAAACTTGACATATTTCTTCACGTATCCCTGAATCCCACTAATCCAGAGTTGTCATTTTTGTAAGGCAAGACTAATGAAGTCACATTGCCATTTATAAACTTGATCTCTAAATGTACTGTTCCAACTTGTTGGCACTATTATAGATGGAAATGATGCACTGAATATCATTACCTGGTTTTGCTTTTTTTAGAGTTTTTTAAATCTTATTTCTTACTGTCTTTAGTTATAAGGAAATATACAGTTCTCTATTATTGCAGTAAGGGCTCAGTTTCATTATTGAGGGATTTCTTTGTAGAGTCCTTATAATCTTAATTTTCACTTTTTTGACTCCGTTTTGGCACTCCTTTCCTTCCCATACCAAAATTGAACAGAGAAATATTACGGCCCAGTATTGGTATATTTAACTGCCTGTGACAAGTACTTCTGGAAGAAATAGTTAAGTTAGAGAGGTAGTTACAAATAGTGAAGTTCCAAATAGTGATGATCAACTGAGGAGGTTGTTTAAACACATTTCAATTCCTAGGACCTGCCCTAGACCAGCTAAATCAAAATCTCTGGATATGGCCCAGCATATTGGGGGATATGAAAATCACTAGTGATATCTTCTGCTTTAAATAATATTTTAAGGTTAAAATAATTCTTCCCTGGCATTTAGGTGATGTCTTTGTTTTTTTAAACTCTTTAGGGGCCTGACTTACAAGGACTCTGGGGTAGATATTGCAGCTGGAAATATGCTGGTCAAGAAAATTAAGCCTTTAGCAAAAGCCACCTCCAGACCAGGTAAGTCAGGGCCTGTCCTTTGCTAGTTCATTAACTGTGACAAACATTGTGTATTGATTTGTGCTTTGTAGTTTACTGAGGAAAATGTTCCAGATTAATGCCAAGTTGCTGTAAGTCTTGCCCTGTTTAAGCCAAACTCATAGTGTTCGGCTTTCTTATCTCTAACTCTAAAAGCATTTCTTACCCATGATCTTAAACTCAAAAGGATATGTATACCCCTTTAATATCTGCTTTCTTGATCAACTCTTTGCTGTTGAAATGCAGCAAGTAATTAATTTTCTCTCCAACAGGCTGTGATGTTGATCTTGGAGGTTTTGCTGGTCTTTTTGATTTGAAAGCAGCCGGTTTCAACGATCCTCTTCTGGCCTGTGGAACAGACGGCGTTGGAACTAAACTGAAGGTAATCAGACACTTATGTGAGTAAAGGCCTTTTATGAAAGATGTGAAAGAATTTACTGTGTATCAAATACATATCTTTCGGGACTTCCCTGGTGGTGCAGTGGTTAAGAATCTGCCTGCCAATGCAGGGGACAAGGGTTCAAGCCCTGGTCCGGGAAGATCCCACATGCCGCAGAGCAGCTAAGCCTGTGAGCCACAGCTCCTGAGCCTGCACTCTAGAGCACGCGAGCCACAACTACTGAGCCCGCGTGGCACAACTACTGAAGCCCGCACGCCTAGAGCCCGTGCTCCGCAACAAGAGAAGCCACTGCAGTGAGAAGCCCGCGCGGCATGACGAAGAGTAGCCCCCGCTCGCCACAACAGCCCACGTGCAGCAACGAAGACCCAATGCAGCCATAAATAAATAAACAAATAAAATACATATCTTTCCCTTCTTGACATATATGCACTAAAGAGAACCACACCAAGTAATCATACAGTTGGCTACAATAGCTACGTGTTTCTAATAACACAGTGTTGGTGAGACTATATCCAGATAGAAGGGTTATCTTAGGGGAGAAAAGGGAATACTTTCGGACCAAGTAGCTTATCGGAACTTAGTGTTCTTTTGTCTTTAGGTGTTCAGAGCACCTAGCCAAAAGTCAGTAATATTGTTAGCCTCCACTGATAATTGACAAGATATAGTTTGGAGCTTATTCTCTTATGTGGATGTTTATATTCTTCTGTAGATTGCCCAGCAGTGCCATAAACATGAAACCATTGGTCAAGATTTGGTTGCGATGTGTGTAAATGATATTCTGGCACAAGGAGCGGAGCCCCTCTTTTTCCTCGATTACTTTTCCTGTGGAAAACTTGACCCCAGTACAACTGAAGCTGTTGTTGCTGGAATCGCTAAAGCTTGTAAAAAAGCCGGATGTGCTCTCCTCGGTATGATCATCCATTTTAATCACACATCACACCTTCTTATGTATTTCAGCCCTATGTACAAACATGATCGGTTACCAGTATACCTAACGAGACAAACTATGTGTCACAAGACGAGGCAAGTAAAATATAGATGATACCACCTAAGGACAACTTAGACCTTTGTGCCCTCGAACCCTCCCCTCAAGGCTTGGTCCCCAGACTGAGACTCATACTCCACCATTGCCTAGGCCTTATCTTCTCCCTGATCCTTAGCCACCATTTCACTCCCATCTCTCTCAGTGGCCTCCTGGACAGACAGGGTAGGGGGCTGTTTCCTCCTTATGGCCCTGCAGCAGAGGCAGATCGGGTCTTGGCTTTCTGAGTCTTAACTTAAGCCTTATTTTCCCACAGAAATGACACTAAGAATAAAATGTACCCAAGGTTTACAGAAATATTAAATACATACATGAGAATTTTGAACACAATTAATTTGTAGGTTGACCAAGGAACAAAACTACCTATTTTATATTACCATTTCTGTGGACCAGGTATGTCCCCAAAGCCAAACTTGCCTTTCAGCCATCTTTGAGAACAGTTCCTAATTCGGATCTGCCTGCCTAGACCCTGTCTTTACACAGTATGGTGGTAATATGAACTATGACATATTTTTTAGGCCAGGGCATTTAGAGTTAGGCAGGTCTGATTAAATCACTTCTCTAAGCCTGTATCATTATTGGAACATAGAGTGATTGTAAAGATCAAATATAGGTGAAAGCATTTCTGAAACTAACTGCTAGAGAAATGGTGTTATATTCAACTGAGTATTCATCCCGTAAAAATAATGATGTTTGGAGGCTATACTCACCCTTTGTGGAAATTCGCGCTCTTTCCCCTGAAATCATGCTTAGATGTTTGCGGAATACAGCTTTTGTTTAATTGTTCATATGAAGAGTAGCTGGTGTCACTACTTCCTACACAGGTTTATAAGTATTCGGTGATTTCTTTGCTCTTGTTTTCTCTTTCTGCCAGGAGGTGAAACGGCAGAAATGCCTGACATGTACCCTCCTGGAGAGTATGATCTAGCCGGTTTTGCCGTTGGTGCAGTGGAGCGGGATCAGAAACTCCCTCACCTGGAAAGAATCACTGAAGGGGACGCTGTTATTGGAATAGCTTCATCTGGTCTTCACAGCAATGGATTTAGCCTTGTGAGGAAAATTGTAGCGAAATCTTCTCTTCAGTACTCCTCTCCAGCACCTGATGGCTGTGGTGGCCAGGCCTTAGGTAAACATACTCACATTTAAACTCTCCTGCTTGGGAATGTCTGAGCAACCACTTAGTTGGGTTAGGCTTTCATTACTTAAAGTTAGAATGGAACAAACTGCATATATTTTGGTTTTATATTCATAGACTAAGTTTTTGTCTCATCTTCCTAATATACAGGTGATTTACTTCTAACTCCAACCAGAATCTACAGCCATTCACTGTTACCTGTCCTGCGTTCAGGACATGTTAAGGCCTTTGCACATATTACCGGTGGGGGATTGCTAGAAAACATCCCCAGAGTCCTGCCTCAGAAATTTGGGGTGGATTTAGGTAAGATTGCTAAAAAGAACGTTTGCTCAGAAAACTGTTATGAGAAAAAATACATTGTGGAAGGAAACTTTATGGGTAGTTAGTACACATATGATTATGTGGAAAATTCTTTTTTTTAATATTATGTTTATTTATTTGGCTGTGCCAGGTCTTAGTTTTGGCATGCAGGATCTTTTTAGTTGTGGCATGCGGAATCTTTAGTTTTGGCATTCGAACTCTTAGTTTTGGCATGTGGGATCTAGTTCCCTGACAAGGGATCAAACCCGGGCGCCCTGCATTGGGAGTGCAGAGTCTTAGCCACTGGACCACCAGGGAAGTCCCTACCTAGAAAATTCTTAAATCATTGGGGCTTCTTGGGGAAAAAATAGGACTGACCCTTTTCCACCTTTTCTCGCTTCATTAGCCGTGTTTATAAGGCATAAAGTCCTCGTGTAATTGACTTAGATGAAATTCTTTAAGCAGATTCTCCAAGGGGGTCAGTAAGCTCAAGCTCTATCAAGATGGAATCAGGAACATGCTGGGAAGGGAAGTGGTAGTTATTAAATAGTCTGTGCAGGGGATAAAGGAGACCTGAACCAAGGCATAGAGAAGGGAAACAGATTGGAGAATCATTTTGTGCTTAGAAGGAAAAAAGAAGTCCCAAGTTTCTAGTTTAGTAGGTGAGTAGATTTGGAATAGGAAGTGGAAATACAGTGTTTTACATCTTTGAAGTATTTATTGTAGTGTTTTTGTGAGCAGAAGTTAAGTTGGGTACTTATATGCAGACAGTAATAGTTAATCACAGAGAGAATAGGAGGGACCAAAAGGTTGTTCCTCAATATTCCACCCACCTTAAAGTTTGGCAGAGGTAGAATTTCTAAAAAAAGAATAGTCAAAATCAGGCAGTAAACCATGTAAAAGTATCAACTCCGAGCAAGGATTTCAACATGACACTGGTTAGCAGTGTCAAAAAGCAGCTTGGTGAGGATACCACCCCCCATATATTGGAGTGGCGGGGGGGGGGGTGATGGCAGAGATACAGAGACAATGAGTGAAGATTGCTGTTTCAGGAAACTTATTGGTTAGGAATTCCCTGGTGGTCCAGTGGTTAGGGCTCAGTGGTTTCACTGCAATGGCCGGTTTCAGTCCCTGGTCAGGGAACTAAGATCCTGCAAGCCCATGCAGCAGGGCCAAAAAAAAAAAAAGAATTTTATGTGTGTGTCTATATAGGTATTACCTAAAATTTTTTATTAGAGATTTTTGTTGTATTAGAGGATAGGTTCTTACACCTAAATCTAGATTTTTTTTTTTTTTCACATTCACAAAAGGGTAGTATGCCGACCTTTACTGGAATTCAGCCATTAGAGCATCTAATTCATTAGGGGATTTCTAAGACTCTAGTTAGTTAACGCAGCACAAAACTTCACTCAATCGTGAATACTGGCCAAGTGTGATAAGAAAAGTGTTCTTAATGCCTGAGGTACAAATGGATCCCAAAAAAACTTCTGAAAGGCCCGTTTATAGTTTTACCCTCTATAAAATAGCAGTGCTGGTTTTAATTGCCATAGGTTTGTATATGTACATACTTCTATACTTTGTGTCAATAATAGGTTAATTGAACAACTCTTGCCTGTTTTCAGATGCCCAGACCTGGAGGATCCCCAGGATCTTCTCGTGGTTACAGCAGGAAGGACACCTCTCTGAAGAAGAGATGGCCAGAACATTTAACTGTGGGATTGGGGCTACCCTCGTGGTATCAAAGGATCTGACACAGCAGATTCTGCAGGATATTCAGCAGCACAAGGAAGAAGCCTGGGCGATCGGCAGAGTGGTTGCATGTCCTGAAGGTAACTGTTCCTTATTTAGTTGCTCTGTTTCAAGCCATTGATAGGCAACTATCTTTACGCAGCTGTAACATGAAAACACCCATGCCAGTAATACCATGCATCTCTTCATTCCTGCCGCAGGGCTCTGACACCTCTGTGTAGCAGTCACATATGCACAACTACACCCTGCAGGACAGCCCTTGACCAGCGTGGTGAGAACTAGTGAATAAATGCCCACTTTAGGGACAGAAGAAGGGAGCGGTTCTGAGGCACAGTCTACATGGCTCCTTTGAGGGTCTCAGTGGAATCAAGCCCCAGTTGCCCACAGTGGTGACCAGTTTAATAACACACTCTTATATTGGCTCTTGCCCATCCTCATTCTGGTTCCCTAGGATCACTTCCCAAAGTAATCACCTCGCATGTAAGACCTTGTCTCAGGCTCTGCTTTGTGGTTCAGCTCAATTCAAGGAGTAGTGAGCAAGCACCCTGACCAGTACTGTGTATGACTTAGAACTCTGTTAGCAGTACTAGAAATTGGCAGATTGACAGAAAACCAACTCAGTTTCTCTAACAGAGATGTCAAGGCTTGTTAATTTTGTCTGTATCTGCCTTTCATCCCTTTATTGTGTGGCTTTCACTTTCAGGCAGGCTCTCCAAATACCGGAAAGATGTCTTGAGCCCACATCCTTCAACTCACATTGCAGTAAGAGAGGCCCTCTCTTTCTCAACATCCTATATCAAGTCTTTGAATAGCCTTGCTTGGGTCACATGCCTCCCCTTGAAGCCAAGAGGTCATAGCACTATTGTGGATGCAAGACTTGCGGGAAAGGGGAGACAGAACACTGGCAGGCAGTAACATATCCACTTTATGTTTAGATATAGTGCTGTACCTTTTAGTTGAAGTGGGCAGTTATATATGTTCACCATCAGGAAGTTTGTATGAATGAGTGACGATAAGTAAAGCAAACGTATTATTTTAGTCCTTGCATATCTTATTTTCAGAATAAAATACAGTACTCTAAAGTTTTTATAGAACACTTCTCTTTCCATGTTACTGTTAATTCACAGTTGTTCTTTTTTTATTTATTGGGTGTGTTTGAAACAAAGGTTCTCCTCGTGTGAAAGTCAAGCATCTGATTGAAACCATGCAAATAAATAGATCAGTGTTGGAGAATGGCACCCTGAAACATCATGTCTCTGTTCAACCAAAAAAGGCAAGAGTAGCTGTCTTAATATCTGGGACAGGTGAGATGTGGCTTCCTCTTTACTACAGAGCTGTAGAAATGCTCTTCCTTTTCTCCCACCCACACCCCCCCCCAAAAAAAAACCTCCTTCCGACTGTGAGAACACTCTCAGTACTGGGGCTAGGTACCATTAAGGAGTGTTATCTTTTCTACATCCTCAATCTTTCCACTTTCTCAGGCATTTGAAGCAGCTTCTAAAGGAAAAGTAGAGGGTGTGGGGAAGATGGTTGAAGAGAGAGAAGCTAGAAACGACAGAATGGAAATTCCAACTTCTTTTGAATCATAGCTTTGTAGATGAAAAGTCTTAGGACAGTTGAGGCTTTTTTAAATTGTTAATAGTAACAGTACAAAATTTGTGTTTGACTCTGCGGACAGCGGGGTAAAGTCCTAAGAGCATTGTATTCTCTCATATGGATGGATATAGTATGATTCTTTTTTCCTTTTATTTTTTATTTTTTTTATTTGCACCATGCCATGCAGCTTGTGGGATCTCAGTTCCCTGACCAGGGATTGAACCCAGGCCCTCAGCAGTGAGAGCAGAGTCCTAACCACTGGACGGCCAGGGAATTCCATCCACTGTTTTAAGTAACATTGCTATGAACATTCTTTTAAATATACATTAAGTTTGTAAGTGCATACCTGGTTATTTCTTTAGGTTAACTTTCCCAGAAGTATAATTGCTTTACAAGTCTATTTTAAGGTTTCAATATACTTCAGACCCAAGTTGATGGTAAAGCAAAGAAACTACTATAAGGGTCATAGTGGTTTATTCTTCTTCAGAGGGTTGATTTTTTTGCTTAATTAAGCAGCTTATTCCTCATCAATCAGTTTTAAAATCATGTTATACTGTTTCTGCTGGTATGCTAAATCATATTATTTTGCAGGAGCAATTACGTATCCTTGAACCAGGAGTGCCTATGTTTTTGTAAGATACTAATCCATTATTCTAAGAGGAACGGAATTTTAAAGCCTCACATATTTTGCCAATCTTTTCTAAGACATTTTTATTCAAAAATCTTGACCATTCCCTATTCAAAATGGTATAAACGTTTTAAAGAAGTGTTCACTCACCTGTGCTTTTCTCCCTTTTTCAGGATCAAACCTCCAAGCTCTCATAGACAGCACTAGGGAGCCAAGTAGCTCTGCACACATTGTTGTTGTGATCTCCAACACAGCTGCAGTGTCTGGCTTAGATAAAGCAGAAAGAGCCGGAATTCCCACCAGAGTAAGTTACTTTGAAAAGTACCTTTCAAGATTATTTACACTCATAATCTGCCCCCAAGTGTTCTTTGGATGCCTGGATTTGGGGCGGGTGCTGGGCTTGCCTTTATATTCATCCTGTCCATTCCTTAATTCTTGACATCACGTGTATCTTCAGAAGGAGGTGAAGTATAGTCTATATAAAGGTTGAGTTTTAAATTATTTTTGGTAATTTGTTGGAAATGGATTGTACTCATCTTTTTCTATTCTAGGTAATTAATCATAAATTATATAAAAATCGTGTAGCATTTGACACTACAGTAGACCAAGTCCTTGAAGAGTTCTCCACAGACATAGTCTGTCTTGCAGGATTCATGAGAATTTTATCTGGCCCCTTTGTCAGAAAATGGAATGGTAAGCAAAAATAGTTTATACTACATTGAGGAATTGACTGAAAATGGGCTATAGGGTGGTGAACTTTCCAGACAATCCCAGTCATGGTATTTACTGTGACGGTTTATTTTGACACACATCATAACTGAATTTCCTTTGCCCTTAGCCCAAAGAATAATGATTTATTATCCTGCTGTTTCTATCAGTTTTCTTTGGCCTGCTGTAATTACGGTTTCTAATGTAGCTTAGGTTGGTTTCACATTACTGCAAACATATTATTTCATCTTCTGGATAAATATTGGGAAGAGACTTTTTTTACTTGTTTAGAAGCAAAGGAAGGTGACTCTCTGTATCCCAAAATAGAGTTCCTCTTCTGAGGAACTGTGAACCATTGCCAGAAGATGGAAAGGAAGGCATTGTTGCCAGATAACATAGTGTCTGCTGTTAATGCCTTTCCCACAGAAGTTTTGACTGCTTCCTGTGGTGCTTTTTTGTGCACATATTTGGTCAATAAATGTAGTTCCTCTTCGGAGAGTTTGTTTTCTTAAGTGAATATAGTTAGAGCACTTGTGGTGTAATATACCACAGGCAATGCTTTTGGTGACGTAAGGCACACAGACTGACTAATCCGGCATCTGTGGATTAGTCACATGTGAACATGCCACTTCATGGTTAGAAATCAAGCACATAGACACTACGCAGGAACCTCCTGTCTTTCTAATATTATGTGCCAGGGACAAGCTGAATTTTCTTCAAGAGCCCTATGATCCAGATTAGAACCCCTCCCATCCAGCTTTGAGTCAGTGCAGGCGCCTGTTCAGAAGCCCCTTGGTGTGTCTTCAGCTGTGCAAGGCAGAAACCTGCTGCTCCCAGGGCCTCCTTGGATGAGAACGTGTATTTCACTTTTCCTCATTTCTGTCTTTGACAAAGAAAACACCCATCCTAGAAAAACCTTGCTTCTATTGACTCCTGATTCTAGACAGGAAAGTGTATGTTCCTTTGACAGAATACATAGGGTTTTTAAATTCTGACCACTATGTTTTAATTAATTTCCAGGGAAAATGCTCAACATTCACCCATCCTTGCTCCCTTCATTTAAGGGTTCAAATGCCCATGAACAAGTCCTGGATGCCGGGGTCACCGTCACTGGGTGCACCGTGCACTTTGTAGCTGTGAGTATGTCTCTTTCTACCAAAATCTTATTAGTATTTAATGTAAATTGTACTTGGCAGAAGTAATGTTCAAAACTTTCTCACTTTTCTTTTCCAGGAAGATGTAGATGCTGGACAAATTATTTTACAAGAAGCTGTTCCGGTGAAGAGGGGTGACACTGTTGAAACTCTATCTGAAAGAGTAAAATTAGCAGAACATAAAATATTTCCCTCAGCCCTCCAGCTGGTGGCCAGTGGAACTGTACGGCTTGGAGAAAATGGCAAGATCTGTTGGGTCAAAGAGGAATGAAGCATCCTAATCCAAGAATGGAGCCAGCTTTGAAAGAATTCTAGCTGCTTGCAGGGTGACTTTTATCGTGGACTCAGCCTGAAAGACGTCTAAGACATATATGTATTGCTTCCAGTGGTATTTCAGGTTTTACCTGTTTGGGGCCTTTTTGTTCATCATCAAAACAGGCATTCAGAATTCCTTTTACTTTCAGCCAAATAAGATACCAAAACTTAATCTTTCTTATATATTCGTTTTAGAAGAGCTAATAAGTCTAATAAGTTAATATCTCTTCCCCATATTGTATATCTGTACTGATTTGAATTGAGACTTCTCTAATTATTCTGATCCTAAGTTGGTGTCATAAAATTTTGAGGTAGTTCCCATTTCTGAGGGATAGTGTTCTTTGTACTTTGAAATATCATTACACATTCCTATAATAATTGACAGTTCGGTAACACCCAGATTTTAGCTTCACAGTTTGGGAGGATGGAAGGCAATCTACTCAGACTAGTAAAGAGTATAATGGGACTGCATGATTTCCCACTCTAGCCAGTCATTTCTAATGTGGATATGCAGTTCTGGAACTGGGAGGTCTAGGTTGACATACTGGGCCACATGTGCATGACCCTACACATAGGACCACATTTCTGTCATCGCTGAGCAAACAGGGAATGGCCACCTGGCCCATAGGCAGCCAGCCAGCCTTAGACTGCTGAGCCACCTTCAGGGGGGCCTGAGAGCTCTGCCTGCCCAACAGGGGGGCACCTTACTGGAAGGGTACCTTGAAGCCCTGTTCAAGTCCTCCCTTGGAGTTTAAACTCAAAACTTAACGGCACAGGACTCTTACAGTAGTTATATACAGAAGAGAGTAAACTCTCGCCTTAATACAGGAAAGAGCGTCAAGAGAAGCAGAGTGCCAGAAAAAAGGACAGACACCTTTGCCAAGAGACCCTCATCACTGCCTCTGGTGCAAGTCAGTTTCCCCAGGCAGCTGGCCAACATTACCCTACCTCTCCTTGACTGTAGTCAGCAACTGCCATCAAACGATGTCCAGGTACATCATTTTACATAGGTGTCTTTGCTGCAAAAACAATTGACTCACTTTTTTCTAGAGAGCTCACTCAACATAATAAGCACCTATTATGTATATGCCAAACTAGCCTATGAAGTTTTTAGAAAGTTAGAAGATATAAAGGAAAATGTTATTGGTTGATAAAATCATATACTGTAATAAAAGTAGAAGCTGATACCAGGGTAAATTAGAAAAATCAGTAAGAGTTTATGACTTTAGGAATACAATTTTCCAGCCCTTATTTAGACTCTAATATCCACTAAACGGAACCTGGACACCATGGAAGGTAGCTGATTCAATATCTTCAGATAGGAAGAATCAAAGTGTGTCTGAAATATGTGGTTGACAGAATCCAAAAAGAAAAGGTTGAAAGTAGCAGGGATGATACTGAAAGGACAGAGGAGTCAGCTGAAAGGGTGTCCTACTGTCTAGTTCGTGATAAACAATATTATTTGGACATGTTGAGTGTGTGAGCAGCTGTTGGTTTATAATGATACTCAAAAGGTCATTTAAGTTATGAAAAAGGCAATGCAAAGATGTTAGTCTTTTATTAATGTAATAAATATGGATATTTGTCTTTTATTATAGATGTCTCTGTTTCTATTTGTGTAAACAGGAGTAAAACAAATGAGCCCCTACATCGTGTTCAGGTAGAAAGATACGGGGTGGACAGGGGAAAGAGGGTTCAACTGTTAATCAGCTCTGCTGGCTACACACAACAATCAGAAAGGATTCAAATGGGAGTTCTAAAATGCTGAGTAAGCCAAATGTTCTAAAGAGGAATGTTATAATCATTTCTAAGAGATTTTAGTCTCTAAATGTTCCTTCTTAAATTTTTTACCATTTTTAACTACTGCACATAAACTTTAAAAATAACTCAAGTACAGGGAATTCCCTGGCAGTCCTGTAGTTAGAACTCGGCACTTTCACTGCCGAGGACCCAGGTTCAATCCCTGATTGGGGAACTAAGATCCCACAAGCCACGTGGCACAGCCAAAAATAAATAAATAAATGAAGTACAATATGGTATTTAATTATAATAAAGTTTTAACGACTGGTACAGCTAGTCCCTCCTCATTACTTATTTTCAGAATTTTCTTGGCTATTCTCCCATGCTAAGCAGCCAGAACCACGGCCAAAATCACGCCCAGGAAGAGACTGGCAAGGACATTGCTGCCATGGCCACATCAGCTCCTTCGGCCCTACTTCAGTGAGCATTCAATTTGTAGCTGCTCCCGCAATCGAAATGCACTCAGAATGCCTCTATCTCTGGGTCACTTGCCCAGGCAGGATTATCTGATTGGTCAAGTCTAGGTCTCTCACCCTGCTCTCATGGCCGGGGGTCAAAGAAAACAGGAAAATGGTCTTTGGGCTGTCACGAGAAAAACTGCCTCTCACACAATGGTGGATGCCCCAGACAACGAGGGATTCCCGTGCTCAGCAGCCCCCATTTGACAAAGGTCCAGCTCCACAGGTCACCTGATAGATGCAGCTGCAAGTAGTTCAGGAAGATTAATAAAATTCCAGTTGTTGGTTTTTTCTTTTTAAGTTCACGTTCTGCTGACAGTTCCTCCTGGCTTCTTTATCTCCCTGAACTGCTTTTTACCAATTATCTAATACATAAATTTTACCTCTGCCATCACTATTCTCTTTTAGACAGTCTTATAGCCATTCCTTCTCAAGCCATGTAAAGCTTACATTAACCACAACACAAGGCCATAAGTAGAAATAATCCAAATGTCTGCCAGCTAATGAATTGAAAAATAAAATGTAGACTATCCATACAATGAAATATTACTCTACCGTGAAAAGGAAAGAGATACTGATACACCCTACAACATGGACCAACCTTACAACGTTATTCTAAGTGAAAGAAGCCAGTCACATGACTGCACGTGTAGGAGTCCATTTATATGGCATGTCCAGAATAAGCAAATCCTGACACACCAAGGAGATTAATACTTGCCCAGGGCTGTGGGGATAGAGGTATTTGGAGATGATGACTAAAGGATGCAATGTTTCTTTGGGGGTACGAGAATATAATAAAATCGATGGTGTGATAGTTGCACCACCCCGTGAACACACCTAAGCCATTGAATTGTACTCTTTATTTTTTTTAATTTATTTATTTTTTTGCGGTACGCGGGCCTCTCACTGTTGTGGCCTCTCCCGTTGCGGAGCACAGGCTCCGGACGCGCAGGCTCAGCGGCCATGGCTCACGGGCCCAGCTGCTCCGTGGCATGTGGGATCTTCACGGACCGGGGCACGAACCCATGTCCCCTGCATCGGCAGGTGGACTCTCAACCACTGCGCCACGAGGGAAGCCTTGAATTGTACTCTTTAAATGGGTGAATTCTGTGGCATATGAATTATATTCAATAAAACTCTTCCCCATAAAAGAGAGATACAACTCCTCTGTTACCGTAGAAAGATTAATTCATAGTTTTTGAAATACATCAAGATTACATGTAATCTTACGTTATAAAATGCATCAAGCTTACATTTAAAATACTTCACGTTTGGGGCTTCCCTGGTGGCGCAGTGGTTGAGAGTCCGTCTGCCGATGCAGGGGACGCGGGTTCGTGCCCCGGTCCGTGAGGATCCCACATGCCGCGGAGCGGCTGGGCCCGTGAGCCATGGCCGCTGAGCCTGCGCGTCCGGAGCCTGTGCTCCGCAACGGGAGAGGCCACAACAGTGAGAGGCCCGCGTACCGCAAAAAAACGGAACAAACAAACAAACAAAATACTTCACGTTCAGCATGAAGTCACTTAAATGAATACAGATAGGACTTGCACACTTTGTCACGGAAACTGATGCCAAAAGCTCGGCCTCTGTGCACCGCTGTCAAATCGGATCTCGGAGAGAGTTTTGGGTGAAATAGAAAAGGATAGCTTTATTGCCTTGCCAGGCAAAGGGGGACAGAACGGGCCGCTGTCTCGAAAAATGTGTCCCAACCCAGGAGGATTTGATGAGGAGTTTTATGACAATACTCCAGGGGTGGGGTTAGATGAGGGTGTGAGCAGGGTCTCAGGCGTGGGTCTCTTAATCTGGATGAGCTTCTCTGGTCCCTTTAATCTCACCTCAGGTGGTTTCTTGGCTGCTCCTCCCTTGATGAGCAACCGTACGAATCTGCCCTTTGGAACTCAGGGAAGGTCATGGAGGCTGGAGTCTGGTCTACAAGGAAAGGGGGACACAAAGAGGCCTCCATGCCCGGGAGCCCCACAGTCACCCCACCCCCCCGCCCTGGTTTCCAAACCATACTAAAGACTATCCATCAGCATAGCAATCCTAATCCTCAAAGCCTCCATCTGTTAACCTGGTAGTTCCCTGGGTGAACTTACTAAAAATGCTAACTCCCGAGCCCCATCTGTATTCTGAGCATTGCGATAAAGCACTGCATGAAAATTTTAATATTCCAAATCGATTTCATTTTTTTAAGTTTCATGAATTGAAATATTTGTGGACAATGAAAGTCAAATTGCATTTAAAATTTTTCTGCACCACGAACCTCCAAAAATTTATAGGAAAAAAGAGTTTGGGGGACTTCCCTGGTGGTGCAGTGGTTAAGAATCCGCCTGCCAATGCAGGGGACACGGGCTCCATACCTGGTCCGGGAAAATCCCACACACCACGGAGCAGCTAAGCCCGTGCGCCACAACTACTGAGCCCGTGCACTGCAACTACTGAAGCCCACGTGCTCTAGGGCCGGCTCTGCAACAAGAGAAGCCACCGCAATGAGAAGCCCGCGCACCTCAATGAAGAGAAGCCCTGCTCGCCGCAACTAGAGAAAAGCCCGCGTGCAGCAACGAGACCCAACGCAGCCAAAAAAAAAAAAGTTTTGTGTAGCAGTATCACTCAATTCCTTGACTGCTTCTGTTACAAGCAAAACCAAAATGAAACAAGATCTATCATTTAAAAATCATGTTTAATTAAATATTCACCTAAGGGACTTCCCTGGTGGTCCAGTGTTAAGACTCTATGCTCCCAATGCAGGGGGCATGGGTTCGATCCCTGGTTGGGGAACTAAGATCCCACATGGAAAAAAAAAAAAAAATCAGCTGACAAAGCTATTAGGTTGTGCTGAAAGCCAAGCACTGGAAAACCTCCAGTTTTGTAAATAATTTATTTCTTATTCTCTACAAATAAGAGAATAATCTTATTCTCACAGCAAATCAGCCTTTTCAACTGTGCCATCGTTTGGTGCCCTGAGGGTGTTTACAGCATCCTGTAAGATTCAGGATAAGTGCTAGGTGTGCAAAATAAGGAAAGAATAAAGTTCAAAGGGGAGGAGGCAGTAGCAGCCCCAGGGTGAGACCTGTAGGACACGGCATGTCTGCAAGAGGGAAAGGAGAGAGCTAAAACTTCAACTTGCTTTCAGAGTTTTCCATCTGAGAGGAAACAGCTTGGATAATACAAATTCCTGAAGTCCACTGAAAGAATGCATGAGCTCAAAGAGAACTGTTGTATTAGTTTGCTAGGACTGCTATAACAAAATACCACAGACTGGGTGTCTTAAACAACAGATATTATTTTCTGACAGTTCTGGAGGCTGGAAGTCCAAGATCAATTTGGTGACAGGTTTGGGACTTCCCCAGTGGCACAGTGGATAAGAATCTGCCTGCTCATTCAAGGGACATGGGTTCGAGCACTGATCCAGGAAGATCCCACATGCTGCGGAACAACTAAGCCCGTGCGCCACAACTACTGAGCCTGCGCTCTAGAGCCTGCATGGTTAGTTTTTATGGGCTGGGTAATTTCATAGGCTAATGAGTGGGAGGATTATTCCAACTATTTTGGGGAAGGGGCAGAGATTTCCAGGAATTGGGCCACAGCCCACTTTCTGGTCTTTGATGGTTGGCCTCAGAACTGTCTGTGGCACTGGTGGGTGTGTCACTTACCTTACGCTAATGTATTACAATGAGTGTATGATGAGGCTCAAGGTCCACTGGAAGTCAAATCTTCCGCCATCTTGGATCTAGTTAGTTCTAACCAGTTTTTGTCATGTCCTATGGCTATATCATTCTTTTAAAGGTTGTGCCCTGCCCCCTTCCCTCCTGTTTTACTTTCTATGTCCAGATTTCTTCCTCCTTGTAGGACACCAGTCAGACTGGATTAGGGCCCACCCTAATGGCCTCATTTTAACTTCATCACTTCTTTGAAGGCCCAATTTCCTATTTGTCACATTCTGAGATACTAGGGGTTGGGATTTCAACATATTAATTGGGGGGGGGGGACACAATTCAGCCCCTAACAACTATTATCTCCAAATCTGAGGTGCAAGTTCACAGATGGCCTACTGGGCCTGACAGCTGTCACTGCAGTGCCATCTTCCAGCCACTCAAAGCGAAGGACCAGCCCAACAACCGTCCAGGGTTGGCTATTCATAGCGGTCATTCTGAAGAAGGGAGAGAATTAAAAGGTGGGAGTAAACAACCATGCTTATGTATAGACTATCTCTATGAGGACACAAGTAACTCTGTTCTGTCACCCCAGCAAAGGAGGGGGGCAGAAAAGAAAGGGGAGATTTTTCAGGCATATTTTGCTTTTTAAAACTAATAATTAATTTATTAAAGTTACAGTATTGAAATTCAGCTTACATATCTTATTATCTTATTTATAAGTTTGACAAACGTTAACTGTCATTGTTAAGGGAACTTTAGTTAACAGTTGATTCCAGGGACTTCCCTGATGGTGCAGTGGTTAAGACTCTGCACTCCCAATGCAGGAGGCCTGGGTTCGATCCCTGGTTAAGGAACTAGATCCCACATGCATGCCGCAACTAAGAGTTCACATGGTGCAACTAAGGAGCCTGCAAGCCGCAACTGAGACCTGATACAAATAAATAAATAAATAAATATTTTTAAAAATAGTTGATTCCATTAACAAATGAAAACATTTGAGGCTGAATTTTAAGTTTTCTATATTTGTTTTCCTTTCCAAATACGTCTATTATCTGACTTAAGAAAATAAAAAGACTGAGTATTACTATGATACATTAAACTTACAAAATAAGTTGATGGCTAAAATTCTCTTAGATATGCTAATAATGTATATAAACTTAGGAAGATTTCAATTTTAAATCAAAGTCTAAATTACTCAATTACACATTTTCAATTATAGTTTAAGACTGTCCCAGAATTCTATTAGGTGTGAGTTTCTAAATATTAAACTATATAAAATACCAAATATACTCTAATTTCTTAACACAAAAAAATTAACACTTCTGATTTTTCACTGAGATATAATTCACACACTATACTTTTAAAGTGTACAATTCGGTGATTTTTAGAGTATGAACAAAGTTGTACAACCATCACTACTATCTAATTCCAGAACGTTCACATCACTCCAAAAAGAAACCCCTATCTGTTAGCATTCACTCACCTTAGTGTTTTGCTTCTTCCACTTAGCATAATGTTTGTAAGGTCCATGCATGTTGTAATACGTATTGGTACCACATACATTTTTATGACTGAATAATATTCCACTGTATGGATATATCACATTTTGTTTATCCATTCATCAGTTGATGAACATGTGGGTTGTTTCTACTTTGGGGCTATCATGAATAATGTGGCTGTGAATACTCATGTACAAGTTTTTGTGTGGAAGCATGTTTCCAGTACTCTTGGGTAAATAGGTAGGAGTAGAATTGCTGAATCATTGGTAACTCCATGTTTAACCTTTCAAGAAACTGCAAACTGTTTTCTAAAGGGGCTGTTCCATTTTACATTCCCATCATCAATATATAAGGGTTCTGATTTTTCCACATCCTCACCAACACTTGCTATTGTCTATCATTTTGATTATAGCCATTCCAGGGGTATGAAGGGGTATCCCACTGTGGTTTTGATTTACATTTCCCTAATGACTAAGCATCTTTTAATGTTTTAGTGGCCATTTGTATGTCTTCTTTGGTGAAATGTCTATTCAAATTCTTTGCTCATTTCAAAACTGAGTTAAATGTCTTTTTATTAATGAGTTGTAAGAGTTCTTTATATATTCTGGATACCAGACCCTTATCAGATACGTGATTTGAAAATTTTTTCTCATATTATGTGGCTTGCGTTCTCAGTTTCTCAATGGTATTCTTTGAAGCACAAATATTTTTAATTTTGATGAAGTCCAATTTTTCTATTTTTTCTTTTGTTACTTTTGCTTTCGGTATCATATCTAAGAAATCATTGTCAAATGCAAGGTCACAAAGGTTTACACCTATGTTTCCTTCTAAAAGTTTTATGGTTTCAGCTCTTACATTTGATCCATCCCAAGTTCATTTTTGTATATAATGTGAAGCAAGGGTTTGACTTCATTCACTTGCAAATGGATATGCAGTTGTCCCAGCAACATTTATTGAAAAATCTATTCTTTCCCCCATTTAATTGTCTTGGCATCCTTGTCAAAAATCACTTGACCATAAATGTATGAGTTTATTTCTGGACTCTCAATTATATTCCATTTATCTATATGTCTATCCTTATGCCAGTACCACAAAGTCTTGATTACTGTAGCTTTGTAGTGAGTTTTGAAATCAGGAAGTGTGACTTCTCTAACTTTGTTCTTTTTTTTCTTTTTTTAAAAAATATTTATTTATTTATTTAGGCTGTGCCTGGTCTTAGTTGCGGCGTGCAGGATCTTTAGTTGTGGCATTCAAACTCTTAGTTGCTGCATACATGTGGGATCTCGTTCCCTGACCAGGGATAGATTCCAGGCCCCCTGCATTGGGAGCATGGAGTCTTACCCACTGGACCACCAGGGAAGTCCCCTGTTCTTCTTTTTCGAGAGTATTTTTTATATTCTGTGTTCCTTGCATTGCCATATAAATTCATGATCAGCTTGTCAACTTCTTTCAGAAAGGCCGACTGAGATTTTGAAAGGAATTTATTTTAACCTGTAGATTAATTTGGAGACTATTGCCATCTTAACAATATTAAGTCTTCCAATCAATGAACACAGGATGTCTTTCCATTTACTTGGGTCTTCTTTCATTTCTTCCAGCAATATTTTATATATTTTTTAACATCTTTATTGGAGTATAATTGCTTTACATTGTTGTGTTAGTTGCTGCTGTATAACAAACTGAGTCAGCTATACGTATACATATAACCCCATATCCCCTCCCTCTTGTGTCTCCCTCCCACCCTCCCTATCCCACCCCTCTAGGTGGTCACAAAGCACTGCACTGAACTGATCTCCCTGTGCTATGCGGCTGCTTCCCCAATAGCTATCTATTTTACATTCAGTAGTGTATTATTTTATAATTTTTAGTGTCTTATACCTCCCTGGTAACGTTTATTCCTAATTGTTTTCTTTTTTCATTTTGATGCTATTTTAAATGGAATTGTTAATTTCTTTTTCAGCTTTTTCAGTGCTAGTTTATAGAAATACAATTTATGTTTGTATTTTGACCTCGTATCCTGCAACTTCACTGAGCTCATTTATTAAGTCTTGCAGTGTCTTTATCAACCCTTTAGGATTTTCTATATAGAAGATAATGTCATTGGAAATGCAGTTCTACTTCTTTCTTTCTCACTTTTTTCCCAAATAAAATATGTCTTTTATTTCTTTTTCTTGTCTAATTTACCTGGTTAAAACTTAAAGCAAAATGCTAAATAGAGGGCTTCCCTGGTGGCGCAGTGGTTGAGAGTCAGCCTGCCGATGCAAGGGACACGGGTTCGTGCCCCGGTCCAGGAAGATCCCACATGCCGCGGAGCAGCTGGGCCCATGAGCCATGGCCGCTGAGCCTGCGCGTCCGGATCCTGTCTTGTTGCTAGGGGAACAAGTTTTCAATCTTTCCTTTTAAGTGGATTTTAGTAGATACCCTTTACTAGATTGAGGAAGTTCCTTCCTAGTCCTTGTTTGTTGGGTGTTTTTATTATGAATGAGAGTTAGATACTGTTAAATGCTTTTTCTGCATCAATTGAGATGATCATGTGGTTTTTTTCCTTTCATTCTATCAATATGGTAGATTAATTGATTTTCATATACTAAACCATCCTTGCTTTCCTAGAATGTCTCTCTTGGTCATGGTGTATAATATTTTAATATGCTGCTGGATTTGACTTGCTAGTATTTTGTTGAAACTTTTTCATCTATATTCATAAAGCATATTAGTCTGTAGTTTTCTTTTCTTGTAATGTCTTTGTCTGGCTTTGGTGTCAGGATAATACTGCCCTCAGAGAATGAGGAACATTTAGGAAATGTTTTCTCCTCTTCTATTTTTCTTTTCTTAGCACCCTTCAAATAGGCCTTTACTGCCAGGGCAGAGAAAGTTTCAAAACAAATCAAAGTAACTAATTTTATCCCATCAGCTTTCTGCACTAGAAGAGTAGACAAACTGATCCTTCAAGAATTTGGATGGTCACTAATCATTAGAGAAATGCAAATCAAAACCACAATGAGGTATCACCTCACACCAGTCAGAATGGCCATCATCAAAAAATCCACAAACAATAAATGCTGGAGAGGGTGTGGAGAAAAGGAAACCCTCTTGCACTGTTGGTGGGAATGTAAATGGATAAAGCCACTATGGAGAACAGTATGGAGGTTCCTTAAAAAACTAAAAATAGGGGCTTCCCTGGTGGCTCAGTGGTTGAGAGTCCGCCTGCCGATGCAGGGGACACGGGTTCGTGCCCCGGTCCAGGAGGATCCCCCATGCCGCGGAGCGGCTGGGCCCGTGAGCCACGGCCGCTGAGCCTGCGCGTCCGGAGCCTGTGCTCCGCAACGGGAGAGGCCACAACAGTGAGAGGCCCGAGTACTGCAAAAAAAAAAAAAAAAAAAAAAAACTGTATGCTAACACACATATATGGAATCTAAAAAAAAAAAAAAGTTCTGAAGAACCTAGGGGCAGGACAGGAATAAAGACGGAGACGTGGAGAATGGACTTGAGGACACGGGGAGGGGGAAGGGTAAGCTGGGACGAAGTGAGAGAGTGGCATGGACATATATACACTACCAAATGTAAAACAGATAGCTAATTGGAAGCAGCCGCATAGCACAGAGAGATCAGCTTGGTGCTTTGGGACCACCTAGAGGGAGATGCAAGAGGGAGGAGATATGGGGATATATGTATATGTATAGCTGATTCACTTCGTTATAAAGCAGAAACTAACACACCATTATAAAGCAATTATACTCCAATAAAGATGTTAAAAATAATAATAATAATAAATAAATAAGCCTCTGGAGTGCCTTTGAGGAAAAAAGAATTTGGATGGTAAACAGATTTTACTCATTTCTCATTAGCAATTAGAATAAAGAGATTTTACGCATGTGTGGGCATGCACGCGTGCATGAACACACAGATACGTGCCTATGAGTCTGTCAGACTAGCAAAAATTAAAAAGAGATTACCTGGACTTCCCTGGTGTGCAGTGGTTAAGACTCTGCACTCCCAATGCAGGGGCCCCGGGTTTGATCCCTGGCCAGGGAACTAGATCCCACATACATGCCACAACTAAGAGTTCGCATGCCACAACTAAGGAGCCCACCTGCTACAACTAAGACCCAGTGCAACCAAAATAAATAAATAATAAATATTTTTTTAAATAAGAGAGAGATTACTAACTCAATGCATTATCAAGGGTGTGTAGAGTAACAGGCAATCACCAATATGCTGGTAGTGAAAAGTGGTTCATCCCTTTCAAACATAATTTAGCAATATTTATTTATTCACAAAATACAATGGCCATCTTTCCATGGCTTTGCCTAGAGATCCATGTCAATCTTTTTACAGGCTGTAGAGGATAGGATGCCTCATAATTTATTTCTTCAATCTCCTGTAGTTATTTGATTCCCCCCGCCTTTTTTTGCTCTAATTAGTGGTTCAAATGAAACTCTTGGACCCTCTTTCTGAAATTTTCAGATGCAATCAAGATCCTAAAGTTTGTGTGAATTGTTTTTATGCTGATCACGGCCTTTTAAATGGAGAATTTATTGATTAAGAACATTCTGTCATTGTTACTTTGTTTTATGTATTTTTGTCACGTTAATGGTTTGGATAAAAAATCTGATTTTTCTTACTAGCAGAATTTTACTCCTGTACCTAGAGAAGAGAAGAGAAAAGTTTTGTGGTTTGAATCCTTTGAGAAACTACTCGGCATTGGAAATGAGACAGACACCATCATCCCATCTCCCACCTTTACAAGGCACCCAGTTGAGGATAATAAATGGTCCTTGAGAGGCTGGGTGGATGGCAAACTTCAGTGATTCTATTTTCTACATGAAGTTCTGAAACTTGGAGCGCATTTCAGAGGCAAGGCAGGGAGACGGAAGGAGATGAGAGGTGTAAGGCAGGAGAACAGGATGCCTACAGGCAACTTTTAGGAAGTTTTGCTTGGTGGCTTTGAATGGAACCCTCCCCTCTGTGTCCTCTAATCTTTGGCAAAACGTCCATTTTTCATTGACATCTTATAATATGAAGAGAAGTACCCAAACCTCCCCTAGAGCTGTAGGAGGCAGCAATAAAGGCTTGCTGAGAAATTATTTCTTATTCTTAACACTTTCGTCAGCTGATGATTTGGACACAAAGAATATGTTTAAATATCTAATAAATGGGGCTTCCCCGGCGGCGCAGTGGTTAAGAATCTGCCTGCCAATGCAGGGGACACGGGTTCGAGCCCTGGTCCAGGAAGATCCCACATGCTGTGGAGCAACTAAGCCCACGCGCCACAACTACTGAGCCTGCGCTCTAGAGCCTGTGCTCCACAACTACTGAGCCTGTGTGCCACAACTACTGAAGCTCGCGTGCCTCGAGCCCGTGCTCCGCAAGAAGAGAAACCACCGAAATGAGAAGCCCACGCACGGCAATGAAGAGTAGCCCCCGCTCGCGGCGACTAGAGAAAGCCCACACATAGCAACAAAGGCCCAATGGAACCAAAAATAAATAAAACAAATAAATTAGAAAAGAAAATCTAATGAATGACTTAACAACAGTCTGGTACTACTAACTACCTTTTGAAACAATTTCTCCTAGAGTTGAGATTGCTAATTTAGAAAGCTATGTGCCAAGCCAGCATGCAAATACTCTAGCACTTCTTTTCCTTCTGCAGCACTTCAGCATGTTTGTCCTCTGGATGGGGAGGGTCATAGGAAAACATCGTGCAGTAGACTCTGCCACTAACTGTATGGCCTTGGGCATGTCATTTTTCTCTCTCAGATGAGTAAGACTACATGATTTCGAAGGTCCCCTCTAGTTCCAACATTCTTCTATTCCTTGATTACCAACTCTAGCACATCATAACAGATCTAGGGGGAAATACAGGAAAAAGAGAAAAGAGAGAAAAAATGGTCCACAGCAGAATCCCCAATCCTCAGCATTACTGACATTTTGGGCCGGATAGTTCTTTATTGTGGGGGCTGTCCTGTGCACTGCAGATCTCAGGGTCTACTCAGTTTGCCTCAGATGTGGTCAATGGAACCCCTGCATCAGTATCATCTGAAAATGCATTAAAGATACAGATTCCGGCTCTCTGCAGCACCACAGAGTTCGAATCTCTAGAGGCAGCATCTGGAATTATTAAGAAGCTCCTCAAGTCACTCTTTTGAACACTATAGGGTGAGAACTCTGCTCTAGGCCCTCCCAGTTCAAATCTGAAGAGAGTCATCAAACACTACTCTGCTCGAATTCAGATTAGCCCAAAAGAAGGAAAGAGTCTCCAAGTTCCTGATTCTGACTATTGAAACACTGAATTCAAAACAAACCCTGACACAGTGCTCACCACATCCTTTACAGCATTAGCTCTTTGAATCCATACAGCAATATTACCAGGTGGATACCATCATCACTCCCTTTTTATAAATGAGGAAACTGAGGCACAGAGGAGTTAAGTCACTTGCCCAAGAACATTCATCGAGTGCTAGGCATATCCAAGATTTGAACAAAGGCAGTATGGATCCAGGGCACATGTACTTAACACTCTGCTTCACTTGAATAGATCTGTCAGGACACAATGGCAAAGCAAGGAGTTAATCAGGGAAAGAGACGGCCAAGAAGCGCCCTCCTGGAATCTAGTCAACTCTGAGTTTGGGAAAATCATGTGCACACAGTAGGTTGCACCTACTCAGGAGCAATCAGAGCAGGACATGAGCAAACTTGAAAGTGTTCCCCAAGCTACACACAGAACTGCCCATACAGGGCAGAAGCCTCACGGGCACAAGAGGCTTAAACACAATCTCTTACTAACGTTGGTTCACCAACAAGCTACTCTGACCCAGAAGCAACTTCCAGGAAGCCAGGCCTAAAAATACCATACTCATCCCTGGCAGTCTGAAAACTGTGTGCATGTCCAAGGCTGTGCCCTTTCAGGAACGATCAGAGAGGAAACCTCCAAGTTACTATTCCCTGGCTGAACATGAGGCAAAAACATAAATTCCCTGAACCATGATAGCCACACACACATACAATGGTAAAGAGCAAAAATCTAACTGGCTAGGAGGGCTTAAGCACAACCTTTGCCCAATAAGTGTTTTATTCCCACGCAGAGGCAACCCCTACATAGCCATGTTAAAACAGAAAAGCAAGGGCTTCCCTGGTGGCACGGTGGTTGGGAGTCCGCCTGCCGATGCAGGGGACACGGGTTCGTGCCCTGGTCCGGGAAGATCCCACATGCCGCGGAGGGGCTGGGCCCGTGAGCCATGGCCGCTAAGCCTGCGCGTCCGGAGCCTGTGCTCCGCAACGGGAGAGGCCACAACAGTGAGAGGCCCGCGTACCGCAAAAAAACAAAAACAAAAAACAAAACAAAAAAAACAGAAAAGCAAGAGGGGAATATCTGAGCAATAACATCAGAGGCTACACATTGTGGAGAAATAGACTTGGCAGAATTAGTTCAGCCAATTCACTAGACAAACAGACAACAAAGCAAATAACAACCACCTTTAGAGGGGGGAAATCAGTATCCAAAGTTGCTACAATATATTACATAAAATGTCCAATTTTCAACAAAAAATTACAAGACATGCAAAAAACAGGAAAGTGTGACCCATATACAGGAAAAAAAAGTAGGTAATAAAAACTGCCTTTGAAGGGGCCTGAATGGTGCACTTTGCAAAGACTTCAAAGCAGCCATTATAAATATGTACAAAGAATTAAAAGACAGGGGGACTTCCCTGGCGGTCCAGTGGGTAAGTCCATATGCCGCAACTAAAGATCCCACATGCCAAAACAAAGATCCCACGTGCCGCAACTTAAGACCTGGCACAGTCTAAATAAATAAATAAATAAATATTAAAAAAAAGAATTAAAAGACGGTATCATGAAAATGTCTCATCAAATATAGAATATTAATAAAGAGATAGAAATTACTTTAAAAGATTCAAATAGAAATTCTGAAGTTAAAAAATATAACATTTGAAATGAAAACTTCACTAGAGGGACTCAGTAGATTTGGGTTTTTTTTTAAGTTTTTATTTTTAACTAATTAATTTATTTTATTTATTAGGCCATGTTGCATCTTAGTTGTGGCATGTGGGATCTTTTGTTGCGGCACACAGGCTCTTTGTTGTGGCTCACGGGCTTCTCTCTAGTTGTGTGCACGGGCTCCAGAGCGTGAGGGTTCAGTAGTTGCAGCATGTGGGCTCTAGAGCACATGGGCTCGGTAGTTGCCCTGCAGCATGTGGGATCCTAGTTCCCCAGCCAGGGATCGAACCCGAGTCCCCTGCATTGGAAAGCGGATTCTTTACCAATGGACCACCAGGGAAGTCCCCTCAGTAGTAGATTTGAGCTGGCAGAAGAAATGGTGAACTTGAAGATAGATCAAATAGAGATTATCCAACCGGAGGAACAGAGAGAAAAATGAATGAAGAAAAATAAACAGAGCCTCAGAGAAATCTGACACCATTAAATACACCATCAAATGCATAAAGGGGGTGTCAGAAGGAGAGAAAGGGATGAGAAAAACAATTGAAGAAATAATGGCTGAGAACATCCCAAATTTTATGGAAAAACATTCATTTACCATCCAAGAAGCTCCATGAACTCCAAGCAGGATAAACTCAAAAAGATTCACATCCAGATACATCAGAGCCAAAATGTTTAAAGCCAAAGATAATGAATGTACATGGTAGTAGATACCAGGGGAATTCGGATCACACAGGACTTTAATTGTTGAACAAACCCAATGCATAAGAGAAAAAGAACGTAATGGATCTTAACTTCAGATAAAAATTCTTTACCTATAAATGAAGTCCCAGGTTTCCCAAGGATTGATGAAGGCTTTCCACCCTGCAGTTGGGATCTCAAAAAAGGAAAGAAAGAAAAGAAAAAGAAAACGGTAACTATGTGAGGTGATGATATGTTAGTTTGTTAATTAGCGTGGTTGTGATGATTATTTCACAATTATACATATACGAAATTATCAAGTTGTGCACCTTACATGTATACAATTTTTGTCAATTATACATCAATAAAGCTGGAAACAAATTTTGAAGGATGAGGAAAACATAGTGTTGTGCTGTAAAGCAGTGATTTTGATAAACAGGCTGGGTACATATAATACGGGTTGGAATCAATTCAAATCTTGATTCTCAGGCAGCTGATATGCATTCCCCATTAGTAGCCTGCAAGGAGAGTGAGGTATATACATTATTCATGGTTTCAAGGAACAGAAAGCACTAGAGACCAGCACCAGTCAAATGCAGATAATTCAGGCTCAAATGACAATAAATCAACATGTTAATTCGATGCCAAAAATGGAAACTGGCATCCTGGGTTGGGAAAGGCAGTTTTCCATTAGCAAATGTCCACAAATCCTGTGTGTGGCCCTTACTGACCACCTTAGAATGGTTCAATAACTGGGTAGCCCACCTGCGAAGAGGGAAAACAGAAAAATATCTAAATGAGTGTGAATCTCCTCTTTTCCAGGGTACCTTTTCCCAACCCCCCTAGACTTTAGGTCTCTGTTATGCTAATTAAGTTAATATACTGCCTTTTAAAAAAAATTTTGGCCACACCGTGCAGCATGCTGGACCAGAGATAAAACCCAGGCCTCCACAGTGAAAGCACTGAAACCTAACCATTAGGCCACCAGGGAATTCCCTCGTTGTCTTTCTTTTAAAGCTGACACTGCCTACAGCCAACTCTTCCTTGATCAAATAGAGTAAAAAATGAATTAATACACTCAAACTAACATAATACTGTACCTCAACTCTATTTCAATAAAATAAACAAAAAAATGAAT
This sequence comes from Monodon monoceros, assembly GCF_005190385.1. Classification (NCBI taxonomy): domain Eukaryota; kingdom Metazoa; phylum Chordata; class Mammalia; order Artiodactyla; family Monodontidae; genus Monodon; species Monodon monoceros. The sequence continues at coordinate 11,562,470 of NW_021703767.1, forward strand.
TCAGATGAATTGAGAATCATATTTCATAGTGAATGAACTGAGAATCATATTTCATAGTGAATGAATTGAGAAGCATATTTCATAGTGCTTCTGGGAATTGTAGCTCCAGAAGATAAGATTCGCAAACATCACTGAAAAATATGTGATTTTAGGATGCAGATGGAACCATAAATCAATCTTCAGGGGAGTGTGATTTTGGTTACTACGGCACCACACTTATTGGAAATAAATCAACTTCTTTGCAGTTACCACAGAACCAGCAAATGAAAGAAAGGGGAAAAGAAGAAACAGATGGATTAAAACAGAGTCCTCACTTGCTCAATTTTCTTTTTTAATATTTATTTATTTTGGCTGCAGCAGGTCTTAGTTGTGGCATCTCCGTTGCGGCATGCGGGATCTTTAGTTACAGCATGAAGACTTCTTAGTTGCAGCATGCATGTGGGATCTAGTTCCCTGACCAGGGATCGAACTTGGGCGCCCTGCATTGGGATCTCGGAGACTTAACCACTGGACCACCAGGGAAGTCTCGAGCCCTCACTTGCTTTAGTCAAAGTGTGAAACTACATCTGAGAGTACAAAGAGAAAAGAGGTCACTTTTGTAGTGCCATGCTTCTTGCAGTAGCTCAGTGAAGTATTTAGTATAACTATAAGGTAAGAAAATTTGTTTTCTGGTAACTTTTAAAAAATATCACACATCTATTTCCCACCCACTCAGAAACAGAATTAATGATTAAGTTTTGGTGTGCTAACTAAATTCATGTCAATTCTCTACCCTCCCTTGTTTATGGGGAAATTTGTTTCAAAATGCTCAACCATATTCTGAGAGCATGGAATTATGAAAAAGATGTTCCAGACTAGGAAATGTCACACACATCTAATCCAACACACTTTAATTTAAAACCAGCCGTTATGTGTAAGACTATACTACAACCCAGCTGACAGACTGGAGGTAATAATTAGACTTTGTGGAAAATAATAGACTGAGGTTCAAGCATGTTGATTTGAATCATGACATAACCTTAAAGTGGTTAACAATTTTATATAGAAAATGAACAGGTTTTTAAAAGTCTGTGGAAGTACTTCCCTGGTGGTCCAGTGGTAAAGAATCTGCCTTACAATGTAAGGATGCTGGTTCGATCCCTGGTTAGGGAACTAAGATCCCACATGCTGCGGAGCAACTAAGCCCGCGCGCCACAACTACTGAGCTCATGTGCCTCAACTAGAGCCCGTGTGCTGCAGACTACAGAGCTCACGTACCCTGGAACCTGCGCACCACAACTAGAGAGAGAAAAGCCGCACACCACCACTAGAGAGAAGCCCACGCACTACACTGAAGAGTGTGCGCGCCACAACAAAAGATCCCACATGCCTCAGTGAAGATCCCGCATGCCACAACTAGGACCTGATGCAGCCAAAAATAAATAAAATAAATAATAAATAAATCTTAAAAAAAAATAGTCTATGGAGTTCAAATAAGCGAGGTAGCATGATCACATTAAAAACACTAGTCAACCAGGAATTCACTGGTGGTTTAGTGGTTAGAATTCGGGCTTTCACCGTGGCCTGGGTTCAATCCCTGGCCGAGGGAACTGCCAAGTGGCACAGCCAAAATTAAAAAAAAAAAAAAAAAAAATGCTAGTCAACCTACGTGTTTGGTTCTGACTCTAAATGTGATCCTCTGATCACTTCTTATTATCTTTAGGACTGTTGACTGCAGAGTATGCAGGCACCTTCTACAAGGAAAAGAACTAGGACTTCACTGGTGGCGCAGTGGTTAAGAATCTGCCTGCCAATGTAGGGGACACGGGTTCGAGCCCTGGTCCGGGAAGATCCCACATAGCCACAACTACTGAAGCCTGCATGCCTAGAGCCCGTGCTCCATAAGAGAAGCCACTGCAATGAGTAAGCCCACTTGCTGCAACTAGAGAAAGCCCACAGGCAGCAACAAAGACCCAACACAGCCAAAAAGAAAAAGAAAGAAAAGAACTATATTTTAATTCTTTTACTTGTTTTTTTTTTCTGTTTTAATGAGAACTATATTTTCAAATGGTGGACTCTTTCTTCCCATAACTAAACTGAGGAAGACCTGCTGACTTAAAAGTCCATGGGGAAGGGGGGGCTTCCCCGGTGGCGCAGTGGTTGAGAGTCCGTCTGCCGATGCAGGGGACACGGGCTCGTGCCCCAGTCCGGGAAGATCCCACATTCCGCGGAGCGGCTGGGCCCGTGAGCCATGGGTGCTGAGCCTGCGCGTCCGGAGCCTGTGCTCCGCAACGGGAGAGGCCGCAACAGTGAGAGGCCCGCGTACCTGTAAAAAAAAAAAAAAAAGTCCATGGGTTGCGGATTCCCTGGCAGTCCAGTTGTTAGGGTTCTGCGCTTCCACTGCAGGGGGCACTGGTTCCATCCCTGGTGAGGGAAACTAAGATCCCAGATCCCACAAGCCATGTGGCATGGCCAAAAAAAAATAATAATAATATTGCATCTATGTTAAATCTGCTGAATTTGATAACAGTGCTAGGGTGATGTAAGAGAACGCCCTTGTTTTGAGGAAACAAATACTTAAGTACTTTAGGGTACAGGGACGTAAAACATGTAATTATTTTTAAATACTGATGTACTTTGGGGTAAAGGGACATAATATATGCAATTACTTTTAAATACTGAAGTACTTTGGGTAAAGGAACATAATATATGCAATTACTTTTAAATAATTCAGAAAGAAATACATACATGGGAGAAAGAGAGAAAATGGTAAAGCAACTCTTGGTAGCTGAACCAATACCAGAAACTGCCTACCTCCACCATTTCATATAAATAAGAAAAATAATCCCCCAAGTCAGTTAGCTAATTTACACTTTGCAGCTGAAAGCGTGCTTTACTGATAACTCAGCTGACTCCAATTCACCTTCTACATTGTACAGAATCACACTATAGAATTGACATTCTGAAAACAGAAATGGACTTAGAGTCCCAGTAACTTACAGAGTCTAGTCACTTAACCAAGTCACTTAACTGCTCGCGGTTAAAGTATAGTTACTTATAAGATGCCAACATCAAAATGGCATTTGTGATGAGTGCATCGTAAAATGCAAAGTGCTATATAAGTATGGGTGTTTCTAAAACTGTGTTTCTGCTTTTTTACCCTTTTATAGCTTTGTTTAAAATGTTGGCTAGAAGAGTTAAAACTTGTAGAAACATTTTCTTTCGCACAGGAGTTCTTCTACGCTCATTGTTTGCTTATAAGGAAATACTTCTGAATAAGAATTTAACCATTTTCTGCACACCTACATAGAAGGTAACAAATTATTACACTGTCTATAACTCAGAAGCCTTTCTAGGCTAGTACCTATTTCTGGCTTCTTTTAGGAGACACAATCATAACAAATAGATTTAATGTGCCAGGCATTGTGCAAAGTGGCATACGTACATTGTGTAATTCTCACAAAAACTCAGTGAGTTCGATGCAATTATTATTTCATCATCAGTAAAATGGGGAAAACAATAGCAATTACCTCACAGGTCTGTTGTAAGGATTTGAAAAGACTATACATAGAGCATTTAGCACAGTGCTTGGCCAAAAGTAACTGCTAAATACAGTTTACCATTTGTTGGTATCTTCATTTTACAGATAAACAGACACAGAAAAAAGGCAAGTGTAAGCAACAGGATTTTCAACTCAGGTCTGACTCCCCAAGTTTCTGCCGCTTTCTTTCTTCTTTCTTTTTTTACAATTATCTCCTCGTACAATAGGGTAAATCCCCATGATAGTGGCTGAACTTAAAGCCAGGAAACACCTAATTTAATTGTCTTCGACTGTGCTTACCCCCTACCAACGCCAGGCAGAGTGAGCTGCTCACTACGTTCTTGAACTAATGAAAGACTAGGTTTCTAACCCGGGTGAGCTAGATCTTTCTGGGCTGGGTAGTTTCCTCGTCTCTGAGCTGGTGTCCCCGGCTGCAGACCCGAAGAGGCTGTTCAGGTCCCGTTCGGGGAAACGGACTTGTCTTCGCCTCCTCAAAAAACAATTTACCGAGGGCCACTGCCCTCCGAACCACTAGGACTTGAAGGATCCCAACCTACATTCGCCTACGGTAACTCCTATATGTCTCCACCGCCTCCACGGCGACCTCCTCGGAGCCCGGCTCTACCCGCGCCTTCCTCTTGGCAGACGCAGGCGCAGGCGCGCGGCAGAGTTCTGCGCTCGCCGCACTTCCCGGCAAACTACAGCTCCCAGAATCCCCGTCGATCGATCCACCTCCCACCCGAGGTGGGGGCGGAGGTGGAGCAGATAGTCTGGGGCGGGGCGTATCATCTTGAAATGTCCTGCTCGTGCCCTCTTGGGAAGAGTTCGTTTTAAAAGAGATTCTGGGGTTCCCTGATAAGGTAGGACATCTGTTCCTTTTAGGTATAATACTGCCCTCCGCACCCCGAGGGTTCCCTCAGTGTAAAACGCAGGTGGTCTAGTCCAGCGGAGACACTTTTCCCCGGCCACGGCGGAGAAGCCTGCGGAGTGAAGGGCCCATCGCCCACGCATGCGCACAGGCGTAGCATGGGGGCGGGAGCCGCTGAGCCCCTTCCCAGCATCTGAGGTGAGTAGGGGGCGGGGCGGGGCGGGGCGTGTCCCGGGTTGGGACTGACCACTCCCCCGCGACGGCCACAGTTCGCACAATCACTACTATGCCAATCAACTCTGAAATTGCCAGACCCCAGTTGTCCGGAAAATTGGAGTCCCCAGGAGCTCAGTTTTAGCGTTTATACATCAAAATACTGTTTTCAGTTAAACCACTTCCAGCATTTCACTGCCATTATCTGTGTACAAGACTTTCTTCTCTACTATACCGTGATTTTTTTTGGTTGTTTTGGTTGTTTTTTTTTTGCGGTACGTGGGCCTCTCACCGCTGTGGCCTCTCCCGTTGCGGAGCACAGGCTCCGGACACGCAGGCCCAGCGGCTATGGCTCACGGGCGCAGCCGCTCCGCGGCATGTGGGATCCTCCCGGACCGGGGCACGAACCCGTGTCCCCTGCATCGGCAGGCGGACTCCCAACCACTGCGCCACCAGGGAAGCCCTACCGTGTATTTTTTTTAAAAAATAAATTTATTTATTTTTGGCTGTGTTGGGTGTTCGTTGCTGCCTGCAGACTTTCTCTAGTTGTGGCGAGCGGGGGCTACTCTTGGTTGCAGTGCACGGGCTTCTCATTGCGGTGGCTTCTTGTTGCAGAGCACGGGCTCTAGGTGCGCAGGCTTCAGTAGTTGTGGCACGTGGGCTCAGTAGTTGTGGCACATGGGCTCAGTAGTTGTGGCTCACGGGCTCAGTAGTTGTGGCGCACGGGCTTAGTTGCCCCGCAGCATGTGGGATCTTCCTGGACCAAGGCTCGAACCCGTGTCCCCTGCATTGGCAGGCGTATTCTTAACCACTGCACCACCAGGGAAGCCCTATACCGTGCATTTTTAAAATAATAGCGAACATATTGGGAGGCCTCACCTTTCATCTTGGTTTTCCGGCATGCAGCAGATAGCTCCTTCCTAACAAGCTGTAGAGCTTAAAGTCTTTTGGACACTTGATTCTATTCAATTTAGTGTCAGACTAGGTACATACTTTGTCATGTTCTCTGATTGTTTCACGTATGTCTTCTCATGACAGGACTCCTTGGGACGATAAAGACAATGATACACTCACTAACTAAGGAAATGGTGGTGCCAATGAAATTTATAATCTGCTGGGGATACAGACAATTAAGCAAGGGGCTTATTGTGCCCTAACCCTAACCATTTTGCTTACAACTTGCTGTGGGACTTGGTTATGTTGCTTAACCTTCTGAGCCTACATTTTCTCACAAAATGAGAAGATTGGACTAGATGATCTCTCAGAACTTGCCAGCTCTAAAATTCTGTGGTTAGTGAGGAGTAGAATCCAGATTATATCATAATATGTTAATGCAAAGCATCATCAACTTCCATTTCTCTGCTAACATAAATGGAATATAGCTACAAGAATTTTGGCAGCAGCATTAGAAAGAACTACCCCTTGTTGTACTGTAATTTAATCCTTATTGCTGAAAATATGAATTCAGCTGATAATACAACTGTCTTCACCCTATATTTGTTGTTGTTTTATAGATCATTGCTAGGAAGAACTCTGGGTACAATAATGAACAGTGTATGCGATGATGGCTCAAATCTTAAGATCTCATCTGATAAATGCTTCAGTGATTCCTAATCGAATGAAAATGGGTCCATATCTTGGTGTCATTAGAACTAGAATGATGTCAACTCATAAATCCAAAAAGAATATGAGAGAATATTATAGGCTGCTGAATCTGGATGAAGGATGCTCTGCAGATGACGTCAGGGAATCTTTTCATAAGCTTGCCAAGCAATACCATCCAGATGGTGGCTCTAATACTGCTGATTCTGCAACATTTATAAGGATCGAAGAAGCTTATAGGAAGGTGCTTTCCCACGTGATAGAACAAACAAATGCCAGACAGAGTAAAGTTGAAGGAACAGAAGAAGAAGAAAAAAAATTCAAATATAACACACCCCAACACCGGCATTATTTAAGTTTTGAGGGTATTGGTTTTGGGACTCCAAGTCAACGAGAGAAGCAGTATAGGCAATTTAGAGCAGACCGTGCAACTGAGCAAGTGATGGAATACCAAAAGCAGAAACTGCAAAGCCAGTATTTCACCGATAGTGTAACTGTTAAAGATGTAAGACACAGTAAGGAACAAAAGATAACTCAAGCAATAGAACGTTTGGTGGAGGATCTCATTCAGGAATCAATGGCAAAAGGAGACTTTGACAATCTCAGTGGGAAAGGAAAACCTCTAAAAAAATTTTCTGGCTGTTCATATATTGATCCCATGACTCACAACCTGAACAGAATATTGATAGATAATGGATACCAACCAGAATGGATCCTAATGCAAAAGGAAATAAAGGATACTATTGATCAACTCAGAGAGGCAATTTTAGTGTCAAGGAAAAAACTTGGGAATCCAATGACGCCAACTGAACAGAAACAGTGGAACCAAGTTTGTGAGCAGTTTCAAGAAAACATCAAAAAACTAAACAAGCGAATTAATGACTTTAATTTGATTGTTCCCCTTCTGACCAGGCAAAAAGTCCATTTTGATGCCCAGAAAGAAATTGCCAGATCCCAGGAAATATATGAGACGCTTATGAAAACACAGGAAGTCACAGATAAAAACCCAAATAACTTTGATCAGGGAGAAGAAGAGAAAACACCTGGAGTCAAGACAGGTTTCTTTAACTGGATGAATGTGTGGCAATTTATTAAAACATGACCATCTCATTGTTCACAGAACTGCCCCCAATCATTTTCAGTAGTACTGACATCACACATAGAGGCTGAGATTTCTTTCTATAACACAAGAGTCTGAGAACTGTGTGCCTCTGTACTTTTCACAAAACAAGTCACATCTCCAGTGATGTGTAGATGAGAGAGCTGTAAGAAACTAAGTCAGAGAAATACTCAACCAGCTTTGCTCTGAGGATATGGCAAAACAAGAGGAGAACTTACTTTTAAGGAAACAATTTAATACATTTCAGTTCGTAAATGTCGGTCATCAGGTGAAAGGAGTTAGGATAGGGACTCAGGCTGGGAATCATAAAGGGTATTCCAAAGTCTTAGTGCAGTTTTAAACTCTAATTTAAAAACATTTGTTGTTTGCCATCTTCAAACATAGGTACTTCAACAACAACTAAGAATGTATCATGAAAGGTCACAAAATGAAAGAAGTATGGAATGTAGGCAACTAAACCTCCAAATGATGTATGTTTTTCACAAGTTTGCTGCATTTATACACCTGAGGTTATTAAAGCACAAATTTTTCTAAGACTTTTGGGACATTCTCTATATGGTTGGAAATGTTAAGATCAGAAAATTAGCCTAGTGGAGTTATAACACTCTTCTTTTTTATAAAGCCCTTCTCTCTGGGTACTGAATAAAGAAACCACCAAATATCTTGGTTGTACTTTTTCCTGCCTAACTTCATGAGCCATTAGCAGCGCAGAGCCATCAGCCAAGCTAGCTGATTTAGCTATTCTAGAAATAGACTCCAATGTCCACTTTTAAAGAGTTTGAAAGTATTTTCTGACCTTTCAGAGGTGGGGGAAAAAAAAATCCTTGGGCTCAATGGAAACAAGATTTCACTTTTGGCTTCATCTCTAATCAGAGTTGAAATGTTAGGTTTACATAAGCCTACCTGAAGCCTTTCTTTGTTATGTATCAAACTCCCCAGAGGCTTTTTCAGTGATATGAAAATCTCAGTTTACTGTCTTAGGGATCCAATTTCCTGTCTTAGGAACCCTTTAATAAACAAAGATACGGTACCCACTTGCACCTTTGGCAAATGACAGGAGATTGACATCCATGAGATTGTGTCTCAACCACTTTAAGAAAGATCTGACTACTTTAGGTTTGTGTAACTGCCTATTCACAGAATCGGGCAACTAGAGGATAATGGAGAGTGGTCAAAAGGAGCAGGTCTGTTTCCTTATTTAATTCGGAGCGCTGTACTATGGAAGTTCCTCAGAAGCATGTCACTTGCCCCTCTGATTTTGGAAGAACAAGTTATTTTGTAAAGTGTGTGATAGTTCAATAAAATTACATCTTCAAAAGGAAATTTCAGACCTTTCTGCTTACATGATGGGGCATTAATTGGCATATGTCATTACTTTATTGAATGAGTTATCATTAGCTTCTGCAATGATATATTATTCTAAATACAATTGTGAACAGTGTGAAATAAGAGTTTATAATAAAAGCTATAGTTCCAGAACATTTTAGAAGGCTATGATTCTGTGAATCTTGTTAAATATTAGAATTAGGTACCTAATTACATTGCAGCAACATATATGAATGAAACCATTTTTGCTATTAGATAATGAGAAGTCAAAGTTTTCAGGAAACTCCAGTAGTTCCTAATTTCAGCACAGCACACTTTATGTTTGTAAATGTTGTCTACATTAATAAAGTTAATAAGGTTAATTAATAAAGTTAATTTGAATGATTGAAGTTAATTTTAATGATTGTTCTATAAACAACTAATAGTAATAAAAAGCATATTTTTGCCTGGCCATCTAAGTTAATCTTTTTTATGGACAATGTTAAAACTGACTGAGACATGGACTATTTTTTTTTTTTGACTATTCTTGTTAAGAAGACAAGTTTGCCTATGTAAAAACAGATTCACTTATTTAAATAACTACGTTCCCGGCCAGAAAAAAAGATTTGGGGCGGTTCATTGGAGTTTGTGGAATAGGAATCTGACACTTACCTCTGTTTTGATGTATTGTGTTAGCCAAAAAGTTTGTTCCGGCTTTTCCGTAACATCTCATGGATGGTGGTGACCCAACAGCTTGAGGATAGATCCTCAGATCACAGATCACAGGCTTTTATCTCTGAGTTGTATCCTTGTTCTGTGTGCCTGAGGTTCGGCCTCAGTCAGTAGTCTGGTCCCTCAGGACTATAGTTTTAAGTTCCTTGATAGAACTACTACATTATTATTCATTTTCTTCATCGTGCTCCCAGGATATAGCCCTGGTTTGGGGGGTACCCCTCCTAGAGATGGGTGTCCCCTGTAACGTCTATATGGCTGGGGCCATACTTCCCTGCTACCAGCTGCCTGAGTCCCCATCCCTGGGCCTCAGCCACCTTCTGGGACATTTCCAATACCTCTCAGGCACAACTCATGCTGATTTGCCTGATCCTAGAAGTACTGGTTTTCCTTTTCGACAAAGTTCTGTTCATTCAACATACCGTTACTGAAGTCCTGCAAGGCAATCCACCATTCCACCATCTGGATTCTCAGAAATCAGTAACTGGGGTGGGGCGCAGCAAAAGGATGCCTCACCCCCAAATGTAGCCCTCAGATACTCACTTTGCTTGGTATTCCTGCTACCACTGCGACCTAGCTCCAGGGGTGGGGGCTGGGCGGGTGTACTGGGCTTCCTCTCCTTCTCTGGCCTAAGGGCAGACCCAGAGGTGTTCTCATAATACCTCTTGCCTGGCTGAGACCAGACTGGAACATCCAAACACAGCTTTCCTCAAGGCTCAGGGATGACAGAAAAGAAAGGAAGACAGTCCCTAGGATGGGATGATACAGCTTGTGACCCTCTCCAGTTTGCCTCTGAGCCCAGTCCCCAGCCTGCTGGGAAGGGAAAGAGCACACCCCTCTTCCACTTTTGGCAGGGCCCTCAGCATGCCTCTCCTCCCCCAAATCTAGGCTAGGAAAGTAAGGTCTTAAGGCAGGGGTCCCCAACCCCCAGACTGCGGACCAGAAGCGGTCCGAGGTCTGTTAGGAACCGGGCTGCACAGCAGGAGGTGAGCAGCGGGCGAGCGAGCGAAGCTTCATCTGCCGCTCCCCATCGCTCCCCACCGCTCCCCACTGCTCCCCATCGCTCCCCATCGCTCACATTACCGCCTGAGCCCTGAACCATCCCCTCCCCCTCCCCACCCCCGCCGCCCCAGTCCATGGAAAACTTGTCTTCCACAAAACCGGTCCCTGGTGCCAGAAAGGTTGGTGACTGCTGTCTTAAGGGACTTCCTTTACTGCCAAGACTGATTTCAAAGGTCTGGCTTCCTGTTCAAAGACCCACATCTTCCCTAGGTGATTGATGTCCCCCCAGCCCCACTAAGTGGCAGATCCTACCTGAAGGTTTCAACAGGACAGATAACATCTGAATACACTCCAGTAAGATTAAGATTGTTACAAGAGACCTACTCACAGTTGTGTGTGTAGGAGGTGGGAGGTCTTTCCTGGTGCACCAAGAGGACCTTGTATTGAGGAGCATATGGTCCAGTGGCAACTTGGCTTTGGCATTTATAGCTGGGCCTCTGTGCTCTCTGTGGTTTTATCCTGCAGGGGAACCTGGTTCCATGGCCTCATCCTCTCAGCTCCTCCATTCAACCACAGTTTATGCCATGACTGGCCCAGCCGAGCCCCAAGATTCCCAGTGAGCTTTGCTTAAATGGATAGTAGACAATTGTTGTACTTTTGGTTGCCCATCATCTTCCAAATAGTCCACCCATATTGATGATGGCATCTGTCATTCATCTGGGGAGGATGTGGTTCTTAGCACAGGAAGTCAGACCTTTGAAGTTGGTCTTGGCAGGAGAGAAAATCCTAGTTCACTTAAATATGCTCAGAAATGGGTGCCTGACCTAGACTGCCAACAAGACTTGTCCTTGGGAGACATGTGTTCAGAACGAGGCATGGGAGGAAATGCGTTGGTTCTCTGTGAAAGTTCCACTTGGCTGGTACAGGAAGGCAGTGGCTGCCAGGTGGAGCTGCTGGCCCAGAAGTGGCGTCAATGTTGGTGGCAGTGGCACTCAAGTTCCTGGCTTCTAGTGCATGGTGGCCACAGCCATTCCTGGTTTTTTCACCAGCCCAGTTCTTCAGTGTGGTCTTAGGCATTGTTCCTGGAAACAACCTTGAGCCACTTTCTCCACCCTCCCCAAACCTCCAGTGTCCTTTAATAAATCCCTTTTCTGCTTAATCCAGCTAGAGGCAGGACTGCCGTTTGCAACTAAGAAATGTGACCGATACGGATGAGATCATGGGAATTTCATGGTTTGGGGATAAACAGGCACTATACACTAGATTGTAGGGCCTGGGGCACGTGGACTCATTAAACTTTCAGCTCTGCCGCTTTGTAGGTGTATGATCCGTGACCAAACCTCACGGACCTACAGGTTTCTCAGGTGTAAACAGGAATGCTTCTTATGAGGATTCAATGATCTATTGTACGTAAAGAATCCTGTGTGGTTAATGAAACGCAATGAGCGCTCCATCCTAATTATTAAATTATGTACCCTGTTGTGCTAATATAAGAATAAACAGAAGTTTTTATTATTTTTAAGATTTGTTGAAAAAAATGTTCCATAGTTCTTCTCTTGGGGAAGTACTGATTTCAAAGCAAATCTTGCCAGTTTCAGTCAGTTTCCTGCATTGACTGAAATTTCTCTGTCACATCTTCAGCTAGCTGCAGGCTTTAAATGAAAATGTAGAAGGCAGTCAAGAAAGACCACAAATTGTATGATTCCATTTGTATGAAAAGTCCAGAGTAGGCCAGTCTATAGAGACAGAAAGTAGATCACTGCTTGCCTAGGGCTGTAAGGAAATGAGTGACTGCTAATGGTGACAGGTTTTCTTTTGGGGGGTGATGAAAATGTTCTGAAATTGACTGTGGTAGTGGTTGTACAACTCTGTGAACATAGTGAAAACCATGGAATTGTGCCTTCTATTTTTTTATTATTTTTATTTTTTTGGCCACGCCACACGGCATGGTGGACCTTAGTTCCCTGACCAGGGATCAAACGTGCGCCTCCTGCAGTGGAAGGGGGAGTCTTAACCGCTGGACCGCCAGGGAAGTCCCAAGAACCATGGAACCGTGCCTTTTAAAGGAGTGAATTTTATGGCATATGAAAGCTTTTATTAAGAAAAGAAAACAGTAAAGGACAACGCAGAGGGGTTCTGCTTTTGGTAGGTTGCTTGCTACTTTTCTATAGGCAAGAAATATCTTCAGAAGCATAGGAAATGAAAACTATTTTATGTTTTAATTTTTTTTTGAAGTTTTAAATTTTATTTTATTTTTTATACAGCAGGTTCTTATTAGTTATCCACTTTACACATATTAGTGTATATATGTCAATCCCAATCTCCCAATTCATCACACACACACACACACACACACACACACACACACCCCGAGAACTATTTTAAATTGTGTTAAGCAGAGAAATGACTGCCAATGTTTTAAGAATTTTATTTTAGATGCTTTTATGGCTGCAGCAAAAATTATTACTTACCAATTTCTGCCAAAACCCCACGAAACTTTGCTAGTATTCCCAGGCCTTTGTTACTGTGTCTTTCTTACCAACAGATAGCTACTCTTACCAAACTGAGCAGTGGCCTTACCTAAACAAGAATCCACAAAGTGGAGAAAAACTAGATAAAAACAAATGCACATTTTGTGAAAATGACTGAGAGAGAGTGGTCTTTAATTACACATACAGACTTTTTACTTTAAAACTCAGCAGGTGATCAAGCAGTAGTTGTGATGTCAATTCCCATTGTTTCCTGTTACACATCCTGTTGCCCACAGCCTGTGGGGAAACTGAGGTCTAGGGAACCTACCTGCCCTCTCTTCTCTTTCTTTTCTCCAACCCTAAGAAAAAGCATCCTAAGAAGTCATGATTCCATGGCCTTCTGGACACAGGGAGCTGGCAGAGGAAGGCAGAGCACGTGTGCATGCCTCTGGGTCCCACTTTTATGGACTTGAGTATCCTGAGAGGTTTGGAAGATACTCATTCTAAATGTATCGATTACAGTGCCTGCCTGCCCACAGTCCCACAGGGGCCAAAGCCATTGGCCTGAGGACAGGGCCAATCATCAACTGGATGATGAGGTGTTACATAGTTCAATAGGTAAGGTTCTTTATTTGGGGGAAAAAGATTATTTTAAAAATTTGTATGTATATAGTAAAAAATCCAATCAATGAAAAAGGATAGGCAATAAACAAGTGAGCTCCTCTTTACCCCAGACTCCCCCAGATCCAGACCTCCTGAGCCTACTTCCCAGATCTAATCCTCATCAACAATTTCTTGCTTATCTGTATTATGGGTGCTGTAACAAATGACTGCAAACTTAGAGGCTTAAACAACACAAATTTATAATCTTACAGTTCTAGAGGCCAGAAGTCCAAGGTGGATCTTACTGGGCTAAAATCAAAGTGCTGGCAGGGCTTCATTCCTTCTGGAGGCTCTAGAGAAGTATCTGATTCCTTGCATTTTCAGCTTCTAGAGGCTGCCTGTATCCTTGGCTTGTAGCCCCTTCTTCTGTCTTCAAAGCCAGCAACAGCAGGTGGAGTCCTTCTCATGTCACACGATTCTGACTATCCTGCCTCCCTCTCTCACTTTTAAGGACTTTTGTGGTGACACTGGGCCTATCCAGATCACCCAGCATAATCTCCCTATTTTAAAGTCAGTTGAGGGGCTTCCCTGGTGGCACAGTGGTTAAGAATCCGCCTGCCAGTGCAGGGGACATGGGTTCAAGCCCTGGTTCGGGAGGATCCCACGTGCTGTGGAGCAACTAAGCCCGTGCGCCACAACTATTGAGCCTGCACTCTAGAGCCCGTGAGCCACAACTACTGAGCCCACGTGCCACAACTACTGAAGCCTGCATGCCTGGAGCCTGTGCTCTGCAACAAGAGGCCACCACGACAAGAAGCCCGTGCACCTCAACGAAGAGTAGCCCCGCTCGTCGCAACTAGAGATAGCCCGTGCACAGCAACAAAGACCCAAAGCAGCCAAAAATAAATAAATAAATAAATTAAAAAAAATAAAATCAGTTGAATATACATGCTACTATGTATAAAATAGATAATCAACAAGGACCTACTGTATAGCACATGGAACTCTACTCAATATCCTGTAATAACGTATATGGGAAAAGAATCTAAAAAGGAGTGGGTATATGTATATGTATAACTGAACCACTTTGCTGTACGCCTGAAACTAACACAACATTGTAAGTCAACTATACTCCAATACAAAACAAAAATTAAATTAAAAATGAAAAAGAAAAAAAAGTTGACTAGCAACATTAATTCCATTTGCAAATTTAATTTCCCTTTGCTATGTAACATAACATATTCAGAGATTCTGGGATTAGGACATATTTGGGGGGGGCATTATCCTGCTACCACAATATCCTTTCAAAAATTTCTGCACAGCTGACCCTCAAACAACACAGGTTTGAACTGTGCAGGTTCACTTATATGTGGATTTTTTTTCAATAAATGCGTACTACAGTACTGCACGATTCACAGTTGGTTGAATCTGGGATGTGAAACCAAATCCAAGTTATCCTTGGATTTTTGACTGCACAGCACCCCTAACACCTGAGTTGTTGAAGGGTCAACCTTATGTGATTTATATACCCACACTGTCTCTCCATCGCTTTCACAAAAATACACAAATGTGAGCACACTATACATATTCTTACGTTTTTCTTCACCTACCTATTAATATATCTTCAAGATTTTTCCAATTCAACACATATAGCTCTATCTCATTATCTGTTAAACCAGCATGAGATTGTTGTATGCTCTCATGGAAAGTAGAACTAACCAATACGGAGCAAATGAAATAAATAGCAGTGCAAGTTTACACAGAGACAGATGACAAGGCATCGAGAGGGCAAACGCAAGCTGAAGTCATCATGAATCAGGAAGGTGATAGGGCGTAATAACGAGCCATGAGGTATGAGATACAGAGAAGGCGACAAAAGCCCACACTTGTTGAACACCTTCCTTACGTTAACTAACTTAATCTTCACAACAATCCTATGACATAGGTATTATTATTAACTGTTTCTGAGAGACGGAGAAACTAAGGCACAGATGAAATAACTTGGCATGCAGCTAGGAAGTGGCAGAGTTGGGATTTGAATCCAGACTGACTATAGTTGGTCTGATTCCAGATCCCTGTTGTTACCCACACACCAAGCTATGGTGTTGGCAGAGAGGAAACTGGAGCAGATCACATTACTGAGTGAAGATTCCAGAACTCCAGACACTGAGGTTCCTGGGGCTGCTTTGCATTCAGTGTGTGGGTTTTTTTTTTATTTTAATTTTTATTGGAGTATAGTTGATTTACAATGTTATGTTAGTTTCAGGTGTGCAGCAAAGTGAATCAGTTATGCATACACATGTATCCACTCTTTTTAAACTTCCTTCTCCATATAGGTCATTACTATATGTATGGAGTAGAGCTCCCTGTGCTGTATAGTAGGTGGGATTCAGTGTGTTTTCTAGCTGGATTATTATTCTTGTCCTTTATTTACCTCGAGGTCCCTGCCTCCCTGACTAACTGTAACAAACACCAATGAGCAAGAGGAAATGTGATGTAGGGGACAGGAAATGAATGGGCTTCAGAGTTCGAGAGACTTGAACTCAGATCCAGGGTTTTCCACTCGCTAGCTATGAGACCTTCTTGGGCTTCTGTTTTCTCACCTGTCAGATGAGGATTGTTGTAATCCTTTGAGAAGATGAACATGAAATGCTGGGTGCAGGGTGTGGTCCTCAGTGGTAAATCAGTGGTTCTCAGCAGAGGCATTACTGCCCCCGAGAGGACGTTTCGGAAATTTGTGGGAGAATTTTCAGTTGACAAGATGATTAGAGAGGCACTACTGGCCGAGCTTCTGTTTAGCCCATTTGGACCAGTATGTCATGCTGGCTGGCACCTATTCTGATTGGTTGGTAAGTCCATGGAATCCTAGATTTATTTTTATTAATTTTTATTGGAGTATAGTTGCTTTACAATGCTGTGTCAGTTTCTACTATACAGCAAAATGAATCAGCCATACATATACGTGTATCCCCTCCCTTTTGGACTTCCTTCCCATTCAGGTCACCACAGTGCATTAAGTAGAGCTCCTTGTGCTATACAATATGTTCTCATTAGTTATCTATTTTATACATAGTATCAGTAGTGTATATGTATCAATCCCAATC
>NW_021703767.1:11579409-11627791 GCF_005190385.1 Monodon monoceros
CCCCCTTTCCCCCTTGGTAGCCATACATCTGTTTGCTACCTCTGTGAATCCTAGTTGTTAAGTATTTCTTTTTTCTTCTTCTTTTATTTTTTTTGGCTGCGTTGGGTCTTCGTTTTGGCGCATGGGCTTTCTCTAGTTGCGGCGAGCGGGGGCTACTCTTCATTGCGGTGCATGGACTTCTCATTGCAGTGGCTTCTCTTGTTGCGGAGCACGGGCTCCAGGTGCGCAGGCTTCAGTAGTTGTGGCACGTGGGCTCAGTAGTTGTGGCTCGCGGGCTCTAGAGCGCAGGCTCAGTAGTTGTGGCGCATGGGCTTAGTTTCTCCGCAGCACGTGGAATCTTCACAGACCAGGGCTTGAACCCATGTCCCCTGCATTGGCAGGCGGATTCTTAACCACTGCGCCACCAGAGAAGTCCCTAGTTGTTAAGTATTTCAAATATCACCCCTGACCACAGGGGTGTCGGGTGTTTTGCAATGTACAGGTGGTTGACCAAAATGAGGAATTGTTCCGTGTCCTGCTCAACATTCAAATGTCCCACCAGACATTCATGTGGGTGAATACTCTGTTTATAGTCATCTAAGCCTAGAATGGGATTATATTTTACATACAAATATGACATAATTTTGTATGATTTTAAATACACTCATTTTTTTCCATAAATACAACTACTGTGAAAATTGTACTTCATTTTCTTGGGAATATTACCAAGAGTTGTACCTCATTTTAGAAAAACATGGCACCATGGCTTATGGCATTAGAATTACCAGTACTACATGCCTACTGGAGTTTGCATTTGCAGTGCTGAAGGCAAATATGTACCAGAGGAGATCAGAGATCCCTTTTAATTTAGAAGCAAGTGTTATTAAATTAGTGGAGGTCATAGCTAGTGTCCAAGACGGCCCTAAAAATCCCCTTTCTGATATTCACATTTTTTTGTGTAGCGCTCTCCCACAATAGAGCAAACATGATGGTATGCTCTGTGTGACCAATAGAATATAGCAAACATGATGGTATATCTCTTCTGAGGCTAGAAGCTTCCTGCTCTCACTCTCTCTCAGATCAGTCACTCTGAGTGAAGTCAGTTGCCATATCTTGAGGCAGCCTTGTGGAGAGGCACATATACTCAGGAACCAAGGTCTCCAGCCAACAGCCATGTAAGTAAGGTTTATGGGAAGCAGATCCTCAGGCAAGTCTTCAGATGTTTGCAGCCCCAGCTCACAGTTTAATTATAAGCTCATGAGGAATCCTGAGCCAGAACAACTCAACTAAGCTGCTCTCAGATTCCTGACCCTCAGAAATTATACAAGATTATAGATAAATAGTTGATGTTTCAAGTTGCTGATGTTTTGGGATAATTTGCTAGATAGCAATAGATAACTAATACAGAAGACATACATGAAATTCAGTAATCTCATTAATTTCATCAATAAGCGTTGTTTAAAAAACATTTCATATGTGTTACCCTTCTAGTATAATTAAAGTCAATCTATATTATAAAAATAATGTGTTGAAATGATTTATTAATTTTGGGGTCACCTATTGTATTTCTGTCTTATACTGTCCCCAGAGACCTTCCATCTAACTTCTTTAGGGCTTTTTAAAAAAAAAATTTATTTATTTTTGGCTGCATTGTGTCTTTGTTGCTGCACGCGGGCTTTCTCTAGTTGTGGCGAGTGGGGTCTACTCTTCGTTGCAGTGCGTGGACTTCTCATTGCGGTGGCTTCTGTTGTTGTGGAGCACAGGCTCTAGGCACGCCGGCTTCAGTAGCTGCAGCACGCGGGCTCAGTAGTTGTGGCACGTGGGTCCTTGAGTGCCCGGGCTTCAGTAGTTGTGGTGCATGTGGGATCTTCCTGGACCAGGGATTGAACCTGTGGCAAGTAGATTCTTAACCACTGCGCCACCAGGGAAGTCCCTTTATGGCTTCTTATACTACTATACTACTGTATATTTTTCTGACCCATCCTCTGTTCCCTGTTACCCACTGAAGAATTTGTCTCCGTATCAGTCTTTTAAACACTGGTGTCTGAATATATCCTTGACATACAGTACTTGTAATATTTCATCACCACCTCTTCCTGTGTCACAACATAGATGGTTATTTTAACATGACACATAAAAAATCCTGACGCATTTGTGAGAGTATCATACTTCTCATTTTCTCTGTATGTATCCCTATTTAAACTGAGATTATGTCCCCCTTTTTCTGTTCTAAAACTAGGTTTTTTGTTTGTTTGTTTGTTTTTACTATTCTAAAAAGCCAGTTTGAGACTGTTTTTTTATGTTATTTGTAACTGAAAGAAACCAAGTGATAAATGTATCCACTGTCATCAGAGTCTAGACTCCAGAAAGAAGTGTTTCCTCTTCTGCCTAAATCAAATGATCTTCCAAGCTTTGGTATCCTGTTTTCCCTCTAAAAGACCATCTTTTACCTAGATGACTGATACTGAATATCCATCCTTTTAGGAGAGGGTCATTTAAGATCCAAAGGAATGTAATCTTAGTCTCAAGTCAACTTCATCCAAATACAACAGTTCTAACTGACTTACTAACAGGAAGTCTTTTTGTTTCACAACCCAATAAGCTTACAGAGAAAGACAGTATTTTGGGAAGTACATGGTTACACAATATGCTTTACATAACATAGCTCCTGCAGTATACTTTGGTGTACTTAAAAGATGGGACATGAATGCCATCCATTAGAGTAAGTTCATGAAGCAGCCTCAAGAAAGTAAGAACAAACCAGAACCTGTGGGACCTGGTGTGAAGGACAGCCTGGATTGTTCCTTTCTCTTAGTAGGTTTGAACCAACTGGACTGGATTCTACCTGTCCAGTTTTAGGTGAAGTAGGTCTTTTAGAACCTGTCCTGGCCCAAACCTGAAAATGGTCCCAAAGTCACAAAGACTCCAGAATCTAGGAGGTAATAGGAATTTAAGAAAACACGCTTAGGTAGAGAGATAATCGAATACCAACCGAATGAGGGCATATGTGGAGTTTTTTTAAGGCTGATCGGCAAGTTTACTAAAGACTCAAATCAGTACATTTGAAATGCTGACACTGAAATGTTGACATCAGCAACTTAATCCCAATATCTTTCAAATGCCCATATTTTTGAAAGCATAGCTACATACATGTTTGACTCTCTGTGAAGGAGAGGCTTACAGAATGATAGAGAAACAAGCTGCATTAGTGCAAGTCCCCCGTCACGTCTGGGAAGGCAACTCAAAGCACGTGCATCCTAATGGCAGGTCAACAGTAACATCCTTCTTCATAAATGGGTGTAAGCATTTGTTCTCAGATACTCTTCTGTAATAAAGGTAAAAAATCTAGGAGAATCTTAAAATACTTAATGTTTTAAACAGTGATGAGATTTGAGACTATGGTAGAAACTTCTGCTTGTCCCCCAGTATCTATTCTTCCTTTCTTCCTCAGTACTGAAACTGCATTTTCTAGCCTTCCTTCCAGTTTAGTGTAGCCAAGTGACTAAGTTTTTGCCAGCAGAATGAAAGCAGAAATGGTATATGCGAACTTTGGGAAAGGTTCTTTTTTTTAAAATAGTACAACCACTTTATTTATTTATTTATGGCTGTGTTGGGTCTTAGTTGTAGCATGCGGGACCTTTCCTTGAGGAGTGAGGGCTCTGTAGCTGTGGCATGTGTGAGCTTAATTTCCCCGGAGCATGTGGGATCTTAGTTTCCTGACCAGGGATCAAACCTTCGTCCCCTGCATTGGCAGGTGGATTCTTAACCACTGGACCACCAGGGAAGTCCAGGGAAAGGTTCTTAAAGAGAGGGCATGTTCCCTTTGTCCTCTCACCTTCTGGTTGGAATGCAAGTATAATGGCTAGAGCTCCAGCAGCTCTCTTAGACCATGAAGTGACATTGGGAATGGAGGCTGATATCTTCCAAATACAAGTATATTTGAAAGCATAAATAAATACATGTGTGACTTTCTTGGCTGCAACAAGGATGCTGCATCTGTCTCCATGAAGTGCCCGGCCAGCTCTAGGCTAACTTTGGACTTCTAAAACTTGAGAGGGAAATACCAATTTTTGTTTAAGCCACTCTTATTTTCTGGTTGTTTTCCCCTGCTTCATGCAGCCAAACCTAACCCTAATACAATAATCTAAAAAGAAGGGCTTCCCTGGTGGCACAGTGGCTGAGAGTCCGCCTGCTGATGCAGGGGATGCAGGTTTGTGCCCCAGTCCGGGAAGATCCCACATGCCACGGAGTGGCTAGGCCGTGAGCCATAGCCACTGAGCCTGCACGTCTGGAGCCTATGCTCCGCAAGAAGATAGATTTTGAAAGCTTTTATTTATTTACTTACTTTTTGGCCACACTGTGGCCTGTGGGACCCTAGTTCCCCGACCAGGGATCGAATCTGCATCCCCCGCAGTGGAAGCACAGAGTTCCAACCTCTGGACAGCCAGGGAAGTCCCTAAAAACTTATTTTAAAAAGTCAACTTTCATAGGTCAGCAATTTAACTAATTTTAAGTTTGCACATATTTTAAAAGTAATTTATTCAACAAATATTTATTGGGCACCTAGATCCTAGCACATGTTATCAGGATGATGGGTAATGTAACTGCAAGTGTATATAAAATATAAAAGATAGAAAAATAGTATCCATGAAAATGAGAACTGAGAGATAGTGGAAAAAATATCAAAAACTAGGGGTTGTTCCTCTTACACGTATAAGAGTTATAGGAGTAACAGGAGTAGAAGAGGATGGCCTTTTGTGATAACTTGGGACACAAAACCTTTTATTTTATTATACTTCAGGTAAAAGCTTTTTTAGATTTCTATTGATAATAACTGGACTTACACAATGCCTTTCCCTCAAGCAACTAAATGACATTTTATATTCCGTAGGAAATTTAGACAGACGGGGCTTGCAAAGGCTGTTGAAGTTACATAGAAAATTCAAGATGTAGCGTCTTTAAAGGATACAGTAGGAAGAGACCTGACAATAAGAAAAACAAAAATCTGGTGGATGGCCGGGAAAAGCTTCAGGACAGAATCAGAAGACTAGTTAGTTGTGTTGGTAACCTCGGGTTACAGTACTAGTTGGTAGCCTTGGACAAGTAACTTCACCTTTCTAGGCCTCCATTTCTGAGTGGCGGGGATTAGAAAAGACATCTTTACAGACCTTCAGTTCCTGAGAACCCTCTTGGAGCACGTGCCCTACACTGGGCAGCTGGTGGTGAACGCCGCTGGGCCTATAGGCAAAGAGAGCCCCTGCCCCTGGGTCTTGGGCTCCCCCTGCACGTGATCTCACGGATGCTGCACTTGAAGTCCCTGAGCAGGAACGCAGCTGTGCTGCCATCCAGAAGACAACATGAGTGGCCAGGTATACGCGTCCGCTAATTTACAGACGCCAAACCTGGCCGGCAGCTCCCGGAGAGCCGGCAAAACCCGGGAGCCCTCGCACCGCCCCGTGGCGTTCTCGCCCCCCCCTAGAGCCCCGCCCCGCCCCGGCCGGCCACTTGCTGCGCGCGGATTGGCTGCTGCGGTGCGCACGGCGCCGCGCCCCGCCCCGCCGGCGCCCTCGCCGGCGGACTGCTACCGGCTCCCGGGGGCTGAGGTGGAGCCGAGGACCCCGGCTCTGCTGCGGCTTAGCCGCCTCCTCCTCTGCGCTCGCGCCTGGTGTCGGCTTGGACGTCGGGGAAGCCGGGTGAGTGCGGGAGGCTGGTTTGGGGGCTTGCGAGGGGCTGGCGCTTGCCGCCCGCGCGTAGGAAGGCACCCCCGGCTCGTCCGGCCCGGCCTGCGAGGTGCGGCGATGCCCGGCCCGGCCTCTCCGGTGAGAGGCGCCGCCGGGCGGAGCGGGTCCGCGGGGCGTCCGGGCGTTTTGCGGGGCGGGGGCGCCGCCGCCCCCTCCGCACCAGCCCGCGTCCCCTCGGGCGAGCGTGGCTGGCGCTCGGCCGGGGCGGGCCGCATCGCCACGTTGTCTCACCATCGAATTGCTTCCCTGGAAGGTCTGGAAAGGTTTCCGTCTCGAGCCTGTCAGCTTCCCGGGGCGAGGGGCGGTGGGGAGACGATGTGCGGCCCGCACGGGGCGTCAGGGGGCCACTCAGGTGCTTCGTCGCCCCTCCCGTTTGCTCTGAACCATGGCTGGGAATGTTTTCAGTGTTCGGCGCTCTTTTCCGAGTCTCTCCGTAGGAGAGTCAGGTACAGAGGTGTGAAATGGAAATGGAAGAGGGTCAACCTTCTTTCGCGTATTAATCATAAAGTGTTCGTGCCCTTTTAGATAAAGAGCAGCAGAGAGTTGCCCATGTAGCAAAGGTAGTTGTGCTGGGGAAGACCATTTTGGTTTTTAACCAATAAATTGGCTTCCGAGTTAATCAATGGAAGGTGCTTAGTTTGAAAGGTAAATATATGACCTTTTGAAGCCCAAGCAGTGCTGAGATCGACTGTGCTCGCTCCCTCCCCGCTGCTGGCGCCGCGTGTGTGTGTGTGTGGGGGGGGGGGGGGGATTTCTCTTCGGAGTGTCCCACCTCTTCTCTCAAACTGTTCACCTACCTGCGCTATAAATCCCTTTCTTTAACAATTACCAAGCCTCTTACTCCCAGGATTGTTACACTTCTTTTCCATCATCTTCAGACAAACATAGTTTTCAGACGCAGACATTTTTTTGCCGATAATAGTGTTGCAAGCCTCTTCGTCCTTAAAATGAACATCAAAAGTTATCTTGAATATCGACCCGACAGGAAAAGCTGGGTTAATGAGAGCACGGAGAGGATGCAGTGTTCCTCTTCCGGAGACACGCCTTCCCCTCCCCCATCCTCCTTGGCCCATTACTGGCTGGTCATTTCTGAATTCACTTCTGGAGTCCGAGGTAAAGAATTTATCTTATTAGTTTATCCTTATCTGCCCTTTTTAAATGATTACGGTAATATATCCAGGTTGTAAACTCTTTTTGTAATGTTACAGAATAATATCAAGTAAAAATTGAAACAGCACAGAAGTATATCAAGTGAAAAGTTAGAATTCCTTGTTTCTTTACTTTGCATCCTGAATTCCAGTCCCTAGGAGGGGTTAGTACCATGATACTATTGGGCAACTGACTTAATATAAGGACACGTCTCCATATCAGTGTGCACCTACCTCATTTTTAAAGTGCTGTACAGTACGCAGCTGTTTAGATGTACTCTAATATATTTTATTGGTCCCTTAATGATGGACGTTTGGTTGTTTCTGGGTTTTAGCCATTAAAAGACTTACTGCAAGAAAATCTTTTGGGCATTGTTGGATAAGTTTCAGGTAGTGCTCTTTTTACCAGGAATCTTTTTTTGTAACTTGAAGGATTTTATAATTTAAAAGCAGTAGTTAATTTGCTTGATTTAAATGCATTTCTTAGAATCTGTATGGCTTTTTATATTTAGAGACTGGATCAAAAAAATTTTGAGGACCAGGTTAAATAATGGTTAATTTATTAACCTTGTTACCACTTAATGGTGTTGACTTTAAGGTTATATTGACTCATTTGATTAGCTTGGCAGGAATGAATAGAGAAGGCCTTAAGGAAGAGAAAATTTGAACAGAGGCCGTGTAATACCCTCCTGTGGTAATCCCCTTGAATATCCAACAGTAACAGATGTTCTTTTGTTGCAAAATGTATCTCAGGTACCAAAAAACGTGTACAGACTATATATAAATATATAGTTTAAATAATATTATTGCAGTGATCAACATTGTATCTACAACCAAATTAAGAAATGAAACATTTACATCTTTCTTCCAGAGGTGGCCTCTACCCTGATTTTTTAAATTAATCTTTTTCTTGCTTTCATTTTGTTTTGTTTTTTGGCCATGCTGCGCAGCTTGTGGGACTTTAGCTCCCCGATCAGGGATCGAACCCGGGCCCTTGGTACTGAAAGCGCCGAGTCCCAACCACTGGACCGCCAGGGAATTCCAGTCTTTCCCTTGCTTTTTAAAATAAGCCTTACAGGGCTTGCATGCTGGCGCAGTGGTTAAGAATCTGCCTGCCAGTGCAGGGGACACGGGTTCGAGCCCTGGTCCAGGAAGATCCCATATGTCGCGGAGCAGCTAAGCCCGTGCACCACAATTACTGAGCCTGCTCTCTAGAGCCCGCAAGCCACAACTACTGAGCCTGTACTCTAGAGCCTGCGAGCCACGACTACTGAGCCCACGTGCCACAACTACTGAAGCCCGTGCGCCTAAAGCCTGTGCTCCGCAACAAGAGAAGCCACCGCAGTGAGAAGCCCACGTACCACAACGAAGAGTAGCCCCCGCTCGCTGCAACTAGAGAAAGCCCGAGAGCAACAATAAAGACCCAACGCGGCGAAAAAGAAATAAATAAATTTTAAATAAGCTTTACACATAAATAAATAAATATACACATGTACATATATGCACACGTATATAAATATTTACAAATAAACAGTATATTTAGTTTTGAGTGAAGTGTTAAAAACAAAACAAAATTCTCATACACATAGCATGTTTCAAAGTTTTATTTTATAGTTATTGCGAGTGCCACAAAGAACTGTTTTTTGTTTTTTTTTGGCTGCACTGGACCTTCATTGCAGTGCACAGGGCTCTTCGTTTAGGCTTTCTCACTAGTTGCCGTGCAGGCTTAGTTGCCCTGCGGCATGTGGGATCTTAGTTCCCCAGTCAGGATCGAACCTGAGTCCCCTGCATTGGAAGGTGGGTTCTTAACCACTAGACCACCAGGGAAGTCCCACAAAGAACTGGTTTTAAGAGGATTTAAGAAATAGATACCTGTGTAGTCCATAGGGAAAGGAATGTCTCAATAAAATTGCTGAGTTAGATATAATTGGTTAATGTTCCAGAGGGCAACAAAATCATAATACCTTGTGATTAATCATTTCTACCAGACTATAAAATCATAACACCTTATTAGTTTCTGCAGTTAAACTGAAACCTTACAGGACTGTAAACTGTGTCTTTATTAACAGTGGATTGTTCATTAAATAAACTGTGATAACAAAGTTATTTTCCTCAGAGCACAGATGAGGTCCAAACAGGCTTATTAGAAAATGCTAGTGCTTTCTCAATTTGAGATTAAAAATTTGTTCCATAATTGTAAGCACAAACCTGACTGTGTAAGGAAAGGACAATATTGTCACTTTTAGATGAAAGCTTCCAGGAAAGATGAGCAGGACGGAATGGTTTCAGCTTCCCTGTTTCCCTGACAGGGGCCCTTTCTCAGGAGGTCAGTGGGCAGTGTTACGAGGGAGTCTTGGATACGGTGTTCACTCCAGTCAGGGCATCAGAGGGCTCTAGTGTGCACCAAATACTGGAAAGATGGCAGAAATACAGTCTGAGGGAGTGGGCTGCTCACCGTGGCCTGCATGCAGTGATCAGTGTAGGTCAAAGTAGAACCTTCTGTGAGGGAAGTGAACATCCTCTGCTGATGCAGCCTGCAGGGTTCAGAAGGAGAGCAGGAACTGCACCAGCATATGATCAGGATCAAGCCAAGCACAGCTGAGTACAGATAGGAATCTGGGTCAGGTTCATGGGGCATTCAGTCCTCAGGTTAAAAACCTGGATAGGGACTGGGTCCCTGGTGGTCCAGTGGTTAAGACTCTGCGCTTACCAGCCTAAATGTCCATCGACAGATGAATAGATAAAGAAGATGTGGCACATATATACAATGGAATACTATTCAACCATAAAAAGAAACGAAACTGAGTTATTTGTAGTGAGGTGGATGGACCTAGAGTCTGTCATACAGAGCGAAGTGAGTCAGAAAGAGAAAAACAAATACCGTATGCTCACACATGTATATGGAATCTTAAAAAAAAAAAAAAACGGTACTGATGAACCTAGTGGCAGGGCAGGAATAAAGACTTAGACATAGAGGACATGGAAGTGGGGTGGCGGGAGAGTAGCATGGACATATATACACTACCAAATGTAAAATAGCTAGTGGGAAGCAGCCGCATAGCACAGGGAGATCAGCTCAGTGCTTTGCGACGACCTAGAGGGGTGAGATGGGAGGGTGGGAGGGAGGCTCAAGAGGGAGGGGATGTGGGGATATATGTATGCATATGGCTGATTCACTTTGCTGTACAACAGAAACTAGCACGGTATTGTGAGGCAATTATACTCCAATAAAGATGTATTAAAAAAAAAAAAAAAGACTCTGCACTTCCACTGCAGGGGCCACGGGTTTGATCCCTGGTTGGGGAACTAAGATCCTGCATGCCATAAATAAATAAAAACTTAAAAAAAAAAAAAAAAGCTGGCATAGTACCTGGTTACACTGCTTCAGTCTGGCCTGGTTGTCCTCCTCGTCTGGGGCATAGCTGGATCCTCTTGAGCTCTCCTGTGTGGGGCTCTTTCCTGTATTCTCTTTCGTTGATTTACTCTCTCCAGTGGCACTCAAACTCCAGTAGCTTCTTGACAAGAAGAGTTACGTTTTCTGGGAGACGTTGCCTGTCTGAATATGTTTTGATTCTATCCTCATACTTGACTGATATTTTGGCTGGTAATAGAATTTTAGTTGGAAGTAATTTTCTTTCAGAATTTTGAAGTAATTGGTCCATTGTCATCTTGCTTCTCGTGTTGCTGAGAATTCCAAAGTACTATGATTCCTGATCCTTTGTATTTGACCTGTTTTTTTTAAATTAATTTTTTTGGGCGTATAATTGCTTTACAATGTTGTGTTAGTTTCTGCTATTTGTTTTTGTTTTGTTTTGTTTTTAATTTCTGCAGACTAATTTCTGCTTTGACTCCAGTGGTTTGAAATTTAAAATGGCCTGTCTTAGCGTGGGTCTATTTTCATCCATTAGGTTGAGTATCTGATGGGCCCTTTAAATCTGGAAATACAGTACTTTCTATTCTGGAGAGATTTTCCTGAATATTTTGTTATTTTTCTCCCTTGTATTCTCTATAGTGTCTCCTGAAACACCTCTTATTTAGATGTGAACCTTTTAAAGGTCTTCTAATTTTCTTACCTGTTTTCTTCTGTTTTCCACCTACTTACTGCTAGATTTTGGGGGACTGGGGGTTGGGGGCACCACGTGGCTTGTGAGGTCTTAGTTCCCTGACCAGGGATCAAACCCACGCCCTCGGCAATAAAGGAGTGGAGTCTTAACCACTGGACCACCGGGGAATTCTCACTGCTAGATTTTCTTAACTTTTATTTCTCAACCTTTGTATTTGGATTAAAAAAAATTCCACAGTTATGTTTTTATTTTTCAAAGCTATTTTTTAGTCTCTGAATGTTTCTTATGATAGCATCCTATTCTTGCTTTAAAATGCAATATGTTCTCTTATCTCTGAGGTTGTAGTGATTTTGTTTTCTTTCTCTGCATAGCTTTCCAGATTCTTATCTGGAAGGGAAGGATCTGGCTGCTGGTCTTCTGCACCAGAACAGAGGAACAGAGGTCCCTTCTGTCCACTTTTCAGTATGATACCTGCATCTTCTGTTGTGCCTGGTATCCCCCAGTCCAGAACACAAGACATAGGGGGGAAAAAGCTTCAGATTTCTGCCAGGATATGGAAGAAGCAGTTGCCAGTACCATGACGAGAAAAGGGACAGGTTCTGGGATCTGACTTTTCTTCCTGCTTCCTCCCAAGTTGTCACTGTGTTGGCTCTCAGCTTTCCCCACCACTGGCTTGGGAATTCGGCTTTCTTGGGTGTGCTAAGTCAGTTACCATGTCCATCTGCTTTCCAGCTTTCAAAATTTTATTGCTATTGTGTCATCTTCTGTTCTCCCTATCGTTAGGAGTTTATGACTTTTTAAAAACTCCTTTTATTGATTGCAGTTTTCGTGAAGTTTCAAGAGGGAGCAGAATGAGGTGCTATGTACATCTGCCATCATCACCCAGAGATAGTAATCATTTTTCTCTTCCAAATAGTAATGGCAGTACTGCCAGGAGCAGAGTGCCCTCTACAAAAGCAGTCGTATGTATGTGAACCATCTTCTTGGTAGGTGGTGGTTGATAGCATTGAGTGATCACATGTGCTGGACACTGCTTTTCTTATTAATTCTCACTTACTGAGGGATGTGCTGTCATATCCCCAGTTTACACCTCAGAGGACCATAGCCCAAGGACATTTAAAGATTGAACAGTGCCTGTCACACAGCGACTATTCCATTAAAAGTGAAATGGCCAAGTAGGCACAGCTGGGAAGAGGCTGAAGGTAGGAGAGGGCCCAGGCCAGTGCTAACTCCAAAGCCTGTACTGTTAGCTGCCTGCATGGTGGCTAATGCTGGAGGAGGATAATTGGTACTTCAAGGCATCCACTTCCTTTGAGCCCCTTAGAAATGTTCTTACTCTAGGCCTTTGGCATCGCAGTACTGCTTGCCAGGTGGGTTCCCTTTCACCTGTGTGGTGTCTCTGAACTGGGGAGTAGGGCATTTTCTGAGCAATCCCAGAGGATGCAAAGAAGCCTAAGCATGGCTTCTGCTGGGAAACCTAGGTAAAGATGGCCTCAGAGAGTGAGTGAAGTTTTGCCATGGCTGGATCAGCTCTGGGATTGTGTAGCAGTCATCTTTTTTAGGTGGCAATTCATGATAGTATGGCTTTCTATTTTTTCAACTTTTTATTATAAAAAAATTTTAAACATACAGAAAAATTGAACAGTACATTCAACATTTTGCCATATTTGCTTTACTTTTTTTTCCCTTAACCATTTGATCATATGTTGCTGACATCGACACCTCACCCCTAAATATGTAAGAATGCATCTCCTAACAAGGTCATTCTCTTTACGTAACCACAATACTATCATTATCACATCTGGGAAAATAATTCTGTAATGTTCTCTGTCTGACCTGTATTCAGATTTACCCAGTTGGCCCAGACTGCCTTAAAAACATTTTTTTTTGGAAACCAGGATCAATAAAGGTTTACACATTTCACTTGGTTTGTTAATTGTATGTTTTGACGTAGATGAAATTAATGATGAAATCTTTTGAACTTTCTAGTTCATATCGCTCTTGGAGACTGCTTCATTACTAGAAGGGTCATGGTTCTCAGAATCTTAGCAACGGAAGGGATCCTTGATGTAATCTGGTTCAGTTATTTCCAAACTTGGCTGATGTGTGTCCTGAAGGTTGAATTGGGAGTTTGTCTGTAGACAAAGAGATGAAAGGGGCATTCCAAGGACATAGATAGACGTATAGATAGATATAGAAATATGTAAATAAATATATTAAAAATATTTAGCAGTTTTCCTAACAGTAGGTATTCAATAAGTACTGGCCAACTTCTCCCTTTTATTTCTTTGTGGCTGGAGTAAAGAGTACATCAAGATAGTAGGAGATAAGAAAGCTATAATAGGGGAGACTGTAAGTACCCTGTATCTTTTGGACTTTATCTCAGGCTGTTGGAAGTTTTTGATGAAAGGCACGATCCGGTCTGAGTTTTAGAAAATTCTGGCAGGATCTGGACTTGAGGAAGCAGGGAGAATGGTTTTAAGAAATAATATGTTTTAGGGACTTCCCTGATAGTCCAGTGGTTAAGACTCTGTGCTTCCACTGCAGGGGGCATGGGTTCGATCCCTGGTCGGGGAAGTTCTGCATGCCATGCGGTGCGGCCAAAAAAAAGAAATAATATGTTTTAATATATTGTCCTGGCAAGATTTATTTCCCTCATTGAAATGATCCTTCTTTTTACCAGCGTCTACAGATTATCAGTTTAAATAAACCTAGGTATAAAGAAGTAGACTTTTTTTGTGTGTGTGTGACAGGATAATGAGACAGGTATTGCATTTCAAAATTTGAAAGACAAAATAGAGTCAGTCATTCAACAAGTATTTGAGTGCCTATTGTATGCCAGGCCACTGTGCTAGGCTCTGGGAGAACTACATTGAGCAAAAATGGGCATGGAATGTCCTTCGTGTATTTTACTCTCTTCAGGGGAAGGTATGTATTAATCAAATAACAAGATTAATAATGAAGTACTAAGGGGATTAGATCTGGCCGTGGAGTCAGGAGGTCATGGAAGTCATATCTTTTTATTATTATTATTTTTTTTTTGCGGTACGCGGGCCTCTCACTGTTGTGGCCTCTCCCGTTGCGGAGCACAGGCTCCGGACGTGCAGGCTCAGCGGCCATGGCTCACGGGCCCAGCTGCTCCGCGGAATGTGGGATCCTCCCGGACAGGGGCACGAACCCGCGTCCCCTGCATCGGCAGGCGGACTCTCAACCACTGCGCCACCAGGGAAGCCCAAGTCATATCTTTTTAAATTTTATTTTATTTATTTATATTTTTGGTGGCCGTGCCATGAGGCATGAGGGATGTGGGATCTTAGTTCCCCTTCCAGGGGTCGAACCTGTGCCCCCTGAAGTGGAAGTGCGGAGTCTTAACCACTAGACAGCCAGGGAGGTCCCCATATCATCCTTCACTTGGATTATTTCAACAACCTGCACCACAACTACTGAGCCTGTGCTCTAGAGCCCGTGAGCCGCAACTACTGAGCCCTTGTGCCACAACTACTGAAGCCCACACGCCTAGAGCCCACGCTCGCAACAAGAGAAGCCACCGCAATGAGAAACCCGCGCACCGCAAGGAAGAGTAGCCCCCGCTCGCCATAACTAGAGAAAGCCCGTGCGCAGCAACGAAGACCCAATGCAGCCAAAATAAATAAATAAATATTAAAGAAAAAAAAACCCCTGTGCTCCCTGTCTTTTACTTTGGTTTTTAGATTTAAATCTTTTAGGAAAATTGGTGGTACCTACTAAATTTTATTCTTGTTATAGATGATTTACAAGTCAGAAGGCAAATAAGCATCCTGAGATTATGTAAAATGTCTTTCCAAAAATGCTTAGCTCTCTGAATAATCATACTGTTGGATTTTAAGGCCTATAAAATATTCACACTGTGACTACCTAGACACCAGGCTTATAGCAACCTAAGAAGAAAAACTGTATTCTCCAGACTGCTTTGTCAAGTTGTGAATCAACAGTAATCACCACTGTCATTGTAGACCTCACTGGACTGCTTTCTTCTGTTTCCAGGTGATCGCAGTATTCATCTAAATTGGGGCTCTTTCTCTTCCATCTCGTTCTTCTTGCTTTCTTCACCACAGGCAGTAGAATAGTAACTTTCTCCTCACGAAATGGAAATGAGAGAAATGCTGTGAAACTGTCTGGCAGCAGTACAGTGTATTGGTCATGAGCACATGTTTGGAATCAGATGTGAACTTCAGTGGAATCCTGGCTTTCCTTCTTGCTAGCTGTGTGACCTTGGGCTAGTTACTCTGTAAACCTTTTTAGTAATACGAGATAATAATAGTAACTGCCTTAGAGTATTTGTGAGTCTTCAATGGAATAGTCTATGAAAAGAGTTTTTCTGAGGATGGAGTAGAGTTGCCTGTAACCTGTAAGCACCCTATAACTAAGAGCCACTAGTAATAGTAATAGTAATAGTAGTAGTAGTAGTAGGGAAGATGTAGATTTTATTTTTGTTTAATTTGAGTCAGCTGTTTTGCTCTGGCTATGTAGACCTAATACCTTGCACGATATTTAAATTTAATTTCTGGATTTTTTTGGTAACTTATTTATTTATTTATTGGCTGCAGCATGTGGCATGCAGGATCTTAGTTCCCCGATCAGGGATCAAACCCATGCCCCCTGCAGTGGAAGCTTGGGAGTCCTAACCACTGACCCGCCAGGGAATTCCCCCAGATTTTTTAATGATACAAATTGTAATTTAATTTTAAAAGGTGTTAATTGATTTCTCTGCCAGTTTGTAAATCTCCTGATGATGAGGGCCAAGTTTTATTCATCTTTATTTTCCCCACAGTGCCTTGCTTGTAGGACATGTTCTGTAAATATTTCATTCATGATCTAGAAGAGTTTTGTGCTGATTAAATACCATTGTATATGTAAGTCTGCTGTAATGCCTGGCAGACAGTAATGCAAGGAAGGAAGAGAGTGAGTCAGAGATGAACACTGAATCAGTCCTCAGCCCTCTTCCATATTTTCTCCTTGAGATACCCTAGCTGCCCCTGTGACTTCAGTTACCACTTAATTACTATCAGCCTGTAATCTGTATTTCTGCTTTAAACCACTCTTTCAGTGGTTTCTGTACATCTGTCTTACATACATTTCCACCTGGATGTCCTTCAGTCATATCAAACACATTATGCTCAAACTCTCCCTTGCTCCCCTCCCTGTTTTGGTTAATGGTGTCTTTCCAGCCGTTGGGTACCCAAACAGTCATTCTTAGCTCTTCCTTGCTTGTTGATAATACCACATCAATATTTCTCAAATAAAAACCTTTTCTTTAGCCTGTATGAGTATGGCCTCAGTTTACATCCTTATTCTCTTCCTCTCTAGAGGGTGTCTTTAACATTTTCCTTCAGTCCTCCTCCATACTGCTGCCACCAGAATTGTCTTTCTAAATCGCAGAGGTTATTTTGTCACTTCCCTGCTTACAAGCCTCTGGTAGTTTCCTAGTGCTTAGAGCAGGGGCCTGCAGACTATGAGCTGTGGGCCAAGTCTGGTGGTCTGCTGCTGTTTTGTAAATTTAAGTTTTATTGGAATACAGCCATGCTCATTTGGTCACATATTGTTTATGGCTGCTTTTATGCTATAACAGCAGAGTTGAGTAGTCGTGACAGAGATTGTTTGGCCTGCAAAACTAAAAATGTACACTATCTGGTTCTTTCCAGAAGTTTGCAAATCCCTTGGCTTAGAGATTAGAGGTCAGATTTGTGTAGGCTGAAAAATCCTTGATGATCTTGTCCCAAACATGTTAATCACATCACTCTTTGAAATACCTTAAACTCTACCCTGTTCTCTTGTGGCCCTACATAATTTCGCATATTTTATTCCTTCTTTTTCATCTGTCAAACTCCTCTTCTTGCTTTAAAACCCAGCCAAGTTTATTCTTCCTTTATCAAACTTTCCTCAACTCTTCCCGGAAAGTAGTGTCCTATAACACTCTTTTCATATTTCTATTTATAGCCCTTTTGTGTATGTATAGTATAGCACATTTTATAATGCAGTTATTTATTCTTCTGACAATGTCCCTAACTAGACTGTTTTCTACATTGATTGTCTTAATCATTTTTGTATACACAGCGCCTAACATTTGTAGCATTTAACAACTAGTGAAGAGCTGGATGAACAAACAGATGGTAACATGAAAGTTTGGTCAAAAGAAAAAATTTTGAATTAGGTATGTTATTTGGACTTTGATGCATATGGAAATCACTCAGACCATGTTTATATGTTAAAGTGTGTAGTTGTTTTCTCCTCTTGCTTTTTGCAGCTATCCTTTGGCTTCCTAAACTGAGTGTTTGAAATTTTCACAGTTGAATCACTTAAAATGCTCTCTAAAAAGGACTCATTTCCTTTTATAAAGAGTTGCCTCTCTAGTAATAGGAATAATTGCTATCTAATGTATTATAAGACTTGTGGGTCCATTATTTCAGTTCAATAATCTTGTTTTTTTAAAAATTGGTACCTGGGTCAGTTTTGCAGGAGAACATACCAGTAATTTCCTTGATCTCAAAAAAGTTTAAGTTTATTTAAAATAGTTACAGACATAGTACATTATATAAGAGGTTTCTCAACAGGCACGAATCAACAATTCATTGTGTTAATTACAATAACTTTTAAAATCACTTTGCATTAAAAAAAATGTAATTCATGCTCAGTGCAGCAAACTTTGAAAATAGAAAGCAAAACAAACACACCATCCTGTGACCCATATATAAAATAATATGAAAGTACTGGTGTTCGTCCTTCCAGTATTTTTATGCATGTATGTGTTTATATATATATATATATATATATATATACTATTCTTTTTTCTAAAAAGGAAATAATGCTATAGATACATTTAAAAAATTTTTAAATTTTATTTATTTATTTTGTCTGTGTTGGGTCTTCGTTGCTGCGTGCGGGCTTTCTCTGGTTGTGGAGATCAGGGGCTACTCTTTGTTGTGGTGCACAGGCTTCTCTTCGCAGTGGCTTCTCTTGTTGCAGAGCACGGGCTCTAGGCGCGTGGGCTTCAGTAGTTGTGGCACACAGGCTCAGCAGTTGGGGCTCGCGGGCTCTAGAGCACAGGCTCAGTAGTTGTGGCGCATGGGCTTAGTTCTGCAGCATGTGGGATCTTCCCAGACCAGGGCTCGAACCCGTGTCCCCTGCATTGGCAGGCAGATTCTTAACCACTACGCCACCAGGGACGCCCTAGATACAGTTTTAATAACCTGTTTTTTTCACTTGGTATTAGTCATTACCATTTACTCATGCCATTAAATGTTTTTCAAAAATAGATTTAAAAAAAATTTTTTTTTGTGGCCACACCCCGTGGCATGTGGAATCTTAGTTCCTCGACCAGGGATTGAACCCGCACCCCCTGCACTGGAAGCATGGAGTCTTAACCACTGGATCACCAGGGAAGTCCCTCAAAAATAGATTTTTTAATGTCAGCATTAAGTAAACTATTTTACTTAAACATTTATTCTATTATTGAACATTTAGATTTCCTCTAAGTAGTCTTTGCCTTCATTAAGTCTCCAGAGGCCTATTATCTTAAGTTAAATATTGTATACTTATCTCCACTTTAAGCCAGGGGATCAGTGTTAGTATTGTTGATTGCTGTTATTAAATCAAGACTGTCATGATAAAATGTGCTTATTTTTTGGTAAATATCAATAAGAAAACCCATATGAAAGTCAGTCTTCTCAGTTCAGAGTGTTAGTTCTTAATATACTAGCCCTCTCCTAAATGTTTACCATAGTGACCATCTTGGTGCCTTTGCTCCTTTTATCCTAACGTTCTTCACTTGGTTTCCCGTTGCACTTGGTGAAACCCTAAATCCATCATGAAGTCCACATTAATCTGCAAGGTGATCTGGTACTTACCTGTCTCTCTCCATATTTATTCCAAGCCACTTCCTCCCCTAACTTACTATATTCTTATTCTCTTTGGTACCAGCTAATTCTTCCTTGCTAGTATCAAAGGGACTTAGTGGCTTTTGTATGTAATCTTCCCTCTCTCTGCTCTGCCTCTTTTGCTTTTCCTTAATCTAATTAACTTTACTCAGCTTTTAAATTTCAGTGTGTTTTAAAATTTTAGCACGTGTTGCCTCTTTAGAGAGGCATTCCCTGACCATTCTCAAATAGGTCTCCCTTATTTTGTATCAGGGTCATGTGCATTTCCTTCATAGTAACTGTTTGTATTATTTTGATGTTTCTCTGCCCCACCCAAACCCCTGACCCTCCAATTTAAGCTCCAGGAGGGAGAAGACCATGACATTTCAGAAATTAGTGTGTGGAAATAGCCCTCTGTATCCTTGGGTTACACATCCACGGATTCAACCAACCAGGGATCAAAAATACTCAGGAAAAAAAAAATTCCAGAATGTTCCAAAAAGCAAAACTTGAATTTGCTGAGTACTGGCAGCTATTTACAGGGCATTTACATTGTAGTTATAACTATTTACATAGTATTTACATTGTATTAAGTATTATAAGTAATCTGGAGATGATATTAAAGTATATAAAGGAGGTTATATACAAATAGTATGCTATTTTATATAAGGGACTTAAGCATCCACAGATTTTGGTATCCGAGGGGGGTCCTGGAACCAATCCCCTGTACATACTGAGGGACAACTGTATGTTTGCTGCTTATAGAACTATTTATAAATAGGTTAATATATGCAAAATGACTTTTATAATAGGAAACATGACTTTTGTTTTTATAATGTCACTTTAAAAAAAATAAATTTATTTATTTATCTTTGGCTGTGTTGGGTCTTCGTTGCTGTTCACGGGCTTTCTCTAGTTGCGGCAAGCCGGGGGCTACTCTTCGTTGCAGTACGTGGGTTTCTCACTGCGGTGGCTTCTCTTTGTTTCAGTGCACGGGCTCTAGGTGCACAAGCTTCAGTAGTTGTGGCTCGTGGGCTCTAGAACGTAGGCTTAGTGGTTGTAGTGTGCGGGCTTAGTTGTTCAGCGGCATGTGGGATCTTCCCAGACCAGGGCTCAAACTCGTGTCCCCTGCATTGGCAGGTGGATTCTTAAGCACTGTGCCACCAGGGAAGTCCCATGACTTTTGTTTTAACCTTCAGACGTTGTCTTAAATTCATGGCGACCTTCCCTAAACTTGTTTTTAACCAGTTAATATTTAATCTTTGATAACAGTTCATCTCTGTGTCTGCAGGCTATCTTGATAAAATGTGCCCATAATGCGTACATAGTAAGGCTTTAGTGCAGCTGAAGCATATCTAAATGATAAAATTTTTAAATCTTTTTTGTGGGTAAAATACACAGATCTTAAGTGTACACTTCAGTAACTTTTGATAAATAAATGTACCTGCATAATCACTATCCCAACCAAGATATAGAACATTATTATCACCCCAAAAAAGTTCCCTTGTAGTCAGTCCTCAGCCCCTATTGGCAACCACTGTTCTGATCTCTGGGACTATTGATTAGTTTTGCCTCTTCCTAAGCTTCATTTTAAATGGCATCATACAGTATATACTACTTTGTGTTTGCCTTCTTTCACATAAATCAGGTTTTTGAGATATTTTTTTCTGTGTGGTTATATACATCGTTCATCATTTTTTGTTGCTGAATAGTATTCTATTGTATGAATCCATCATAATTTGTTTATCCATTCTTCTGTTGATGAATATTTTGGTTGTTTCAGTTTGCTACTAATATGAATAAACCTGCTATAAACTTTCTTGTAAAAGTCTTTTTGTGTGTGGACATATGTTTTTACTTCCCTTGGTAAACACTTAGGGATGGAGTTGCTGGGTTATAGGGAGGATTATTTTTAACTTTGTAAGAAACCGCAACCAGAAATGTATGAGATTTCCAGTTGTTCTGCTTCCAACAGTCAGTCTTTTTAATCTTAGCCATTCTAGTGGATGTGATGATATTTCTTTAATTTGCATTTCCCTGATGACTGATGATGTTGAATACCTATTTAGATGCTTTTTGGTCATTGTCTTTTAAGTCCTTTGCCCATTTCAAGTCTGTTCAACTCTCATGCACACTTTTTATTGCCTATATTTTGTTTTTTTTTATTATTAATCTTTAAGTGTTCTTTCTGTATTGTAGGTACAAATCCTTTGTCAGATACTTGTTTTGCAAATATTGTCTCCCAGTCTGTGTTTCCAGTGTTTGGACCTTCTGTAGTACATTTATAGTACTTCTTTTCAGATTAACAATTAGACCCATTACTTTAAATTTAGAGGTATTTCACTTAAATCCATATTTAAGCATATTATTTGAAAATGTAACTGACATGCTATTTAGAAAGTTTATCTTTGTGGATATCCTATACAATGTTATAATTTTTGCTTTAAATAGTTGTCTTAAATAAAGAGAAGGAATAAAAAATAGTCTTTTATATTTACTCACATATTATTTCTGGTATTCTTCATTCCTTCCTGTAGATCTGAGATTAATCTGGTGTCATCTCCCTTTAACCTGAAGAATTTCCTTTAGCATTGTTTAGTGCAGATTTGATGACGAATTATCTTAGTTTCTGTTTACCTGAAAATATTTTTATTTTATCCTCATTTAAAAAAAGCTTTTTTGAGATACAATAAAGATATGATAACAGTCACCTGTTTTAAGTGTACAGTTCAGTGATTTTTAGTATATTTATGTGCAATAATCGCCACAGTCTAATTTTATAACCTTATGCCTATGAGTACTCACTCCCTATTACACTCCGCTCTCCCCTGCCCATCACTAGGCAACAGCTGATTTACTTTCTGTGTATAGATTTGCCTCATCTGGACATTTTATATAAATGGAATATACAATACGCGGTTGTCTTTCACTTAGCGTAATGTTTATGAGGTTCATCTGTGTTGTATCATGTATATTTCCTTTTTATTGCTGAATTTGTATTCCATTGTGTGGTATCCCACATTTTATTTATTCATTCATTAATTGACATATGTTGGGTTGCTGCACTGCTTAGTTATTATGAGTAATGCTGCTATGAACATTTGTGTATAAGTTTTTGTGTAGACATATGTTTTCATTTCTCTTGGGTAGATAGATAGGGGTAGAACTGCCATCACCCTCACTTTTGAGGAATACTTTTGCTGGATATAGCATTTGAGATTGATTTTGGGCCGTGCTGAGTGGCTTGTGGGAGTTTAGTTCCTTGACGAGGGATTGAACCCGGGCCCTCGGCAGTGAGAGCATGGAGTCCTAACCACTGGACTGCCAGGGAATTCTCATGATTGCTTTTCTTAAAAGCACGTCAAAAAATGTTCTTCCATTTTCTTCTGGCCTCCATTGTTTTTGATGAGAAGTCAGCCATCATACATATTGTTCTACTACCCCTGTATGTAATGTGTTGATTATTTTTTCCCCCTAATGTTGCTTTGTTTCTTTTTATCTCTGGTTTTCAGCAGTTTTATTATGATGTTTTCCTTGTGTTTATCCTCCTTGGAGTTTGCTGAGCTTCCTGGATTTGCAAATTATTATTTTTCACCAAATTTGGGAAATTATCAGCCATTATTTCTTTAAATATTTTTTCTTCCTGATTCTTTTATTTTTCTGGGACCCAATTAAACATATGTTAGACCAGTTATTAGTGTTCCTGAGTTTCCTGAAGCTTTATTCATTTTTTCCCCCTAATTAAAAAGAAAAAAAACCTGTTCTCTAGATAGGATAATTTCTTTTGATCTTTCTTCAAGCTTACTGTACTTTTCTTCTACTGTCTCTAATCTCCTACTGAGCCCATCTAGTTAATTTTAAATTTCAAATATTATAATTTTCAGTCATAACATTTACATTTTAAAGTTTCTCTACCGAGATTCTCCGTTAACTCAGTTATTTTGACCATGTTCCTTTGTCTTTGAATGTGTTTATACTGGCTGCTTTAAAGTCATTGTCTGCTAATTTTCAATATCTGAATTATGGGGGGGTCTGTTTCTATTGACTGCTTTTTTTTCCTCCTTGAAGATAAATCACATTTTTTCTGCTTCTGTAAAAGTCTAGTAATTTTTTTTTTTAACTATACAGTTGACCCTTGAACAAAACAGGGGTTAGGGGTGCTGACCTTCTGTGCAGTCAGAAATTCATGTTTAACTATACATTGGTCCTCCGTATCTGCAGTTCTGCATCTGTGGGTTCAACCAACCATGGATTGTGTAGTACTGTAGTATGTATTTAGTGAAAAAAATCCACATATACATGCATCTGCATAGTCCAAACCTGTGTTGTTCAGGGGTCAACTGTATATTGGACATTGTGGATGATACATTATAGACACTGTGGATCAGTTATCTTCCTCTGAAGAGTGTTACTTTTTGTTCTAACAGGCAATTAAAATACTGACTGATCACCCTGAAATTGTGGAGATTTGGTTTTATACTTTGTTGGAGTGTGTGGAAATCCCAAGGTGTTTACTAATCTCTGACCTGGTGGAACTCAAATTCCAAAATGCCTTGCAGGGGATAGCAGCTGAAGTCTGTTTAGTACTTTTAGCCTTCCAGATATTTTTTTCTGCTGAGGTCCTTGGAATCTCCTTCATGCATGTGCTGTTCAGGGATTAGTCAGGATTTAAGAGAGTTTATATTAGTGTTTGGGGCTCCCTCTTGTGACTTACCCCATTCCAAGATTTCCCCTTCAGTTTCCAGCTGCTCTTGTCATCCTGAACTTCATCCACTGATACCTGAAGCCAGAAAGACTGATTTTTTGCTCAAGTTTTAGCTATTCCACAGGGACTCACTTGGCTGGGAGTGAGAGGTTAGGGGATTCTTCAGGGGAAAAAGCTGTATTAAAGTGGATCTTGCTCATTGTGTTTTCTTTCAAGGGGTAAATGCCCTCCAGTTTCTGCCTGCTTTTCAGCACTCTTTAGTGCTTTAAAATAGTTTTTTTTTCCCCTTTTCTTTCTGGAACTTAAGGTGTTCCTGAATCATCACATCTGAACATACTCTCTTTGTTTTGAAAATTTGCACAGCATGCTGTACCCTTATATAGTTTTTTATGCATGTGATTTTTCTCCTTCCAGTTATCTATTGCTGCATACAGGTAACTCTAGAACTTAGTAGTTTAAAACAGCCATTTTATTATGCTTACAGTTCCTGTGGGTCAGGAATTTGGAAAGGGCATAGCCAGGATGACATGTGTCCGCTCCATATACCTGGGGCCTCGTCAGGGAAGTCTTAAAATGTGGGAGTAATGCTAATAACTGGAGCAGCAGTCACATCTGGCAGGTGGCGGCTGGGCCGCCACCTGGAACCGTGGGCCAGAACACCTCTACGTGGTCTCCTCACAGCACTGTGGCCTTGGATTTTTTACAAAGCAACTCAGGGCTCTAGTGTTAGTGTTCCAGAGAACCACCTGCAAGCTGCATTGTCTTTTATGATCTAGTCTGAGAAGTTGTATGGCAGAGTTACATAGCATCACTTTCTCTACTTTATCGGTGAACCAGCCTTTATTGTTGACCTAAATTCAAAGGTAGGGACATAGATCCACCTCTCAATTGGAGAAGTGTCAAAGGCTTTGCAGACACTTTATTTTTTTTTTCCAAATAAAAAATATTTTAATTTTCTTCTTTATGGTCACAGTAACTTTGAGTCAGAAATTTGACACACTGTTATTCCCACATGTGAGGTCTTGAGATAGATACTTTTTAGTTATTTGCCCAAGGTCAGCGACAAGTGCAGACCCCTAATTTTCATTCCTGAATGTCTCATTTTCAGTAATGCTGAGTTCAATATATGAAAACAAAACAAGGAAAATATATTTCTGTAGTCCACTCTTACCCTTGGTAGAATGGAATCTCCTTAGATACTGTGAGCCCATGACAATATTGAAATGGGAACTTTCCTGTGGCCTTTTCTTTTCTTCATTTTAACATCTTTAT
Source organism: Monodon monoceros (assembly GCF_005190385.1). Taxonomy (NCBI): domain Eukaryota; kingdom Metazoa; phylum Chordata; class Mammalia; order Artiodactyla; family Monodontidae; genus Monodon; species Monodon monoceros. The sequence continues at coordinate 11,604,211 of NW_021703767.1, forward strand.
TGGAGTATAATTGCTTTACAATGCTGTGTTAGTTTCTGTTGTACAACAAAGAGAATCAACCATATGCATACATATATTCCTATATCCCCTCCCTCTTGAGCCTCCCTCCCCCCGCCATCCCACCACTCTAGCTCGTCGCAAAGCACCGAGCTGATCTCCCTGTGCTATGCAGCTGCTTCCCACTAGCTATCTATTTTACGTTTGGTAGTATATATATGTTGATGCTACTCTCACTTCATCCCAGGTTCCCCCCACCCTGCCCCATGTCCTCAAGTCCATTCTCTATGACAGACATGTTTAAAACCTCCATGCTCATTTAACAAATAGTAAGCTCCTTCTGTGTCCTAGGACAGTCTTATGTATATCTCAATAGATATTCATTGTAGTATTGAATTTTTCTTCTTAACTATAGTAGATTTAGACCTACAGTTAAATTTGTGTTTAAAGCTTTAAGAAACGAGTAAGATATTTCACTTCTTAAAAACATTTCCTTAGATGGATTTTTTTTTGTCTTTTTATTTGTAGAATATAGTATTTAATGTAAAGTCCATGCTTAAGTGGTGAAAATGGCAGGCTTCCTAGATAATTTCCGTTGGCCAGAATGTGAATGTATCGACTGGAGTGAGAGAAGAAATGCAGTGGCTTCTGTAGTAGCAGGTATATTGGTAAGTGAAAAAGCCTGGTTGGTGACATTTATACCTCACTTTTTCCCTGAAAATTAATCTTGATTCCTTTGAACTGTGAATACCCATGATAATACAGTTTTTGAAGGCAGTAGTTTTTTAAGTAAATTATATAATATGTATCATTCCTTTAGGATCCTCAAAGGCTCAGAATTTGATGTAACTAATAATATTGTTGTGACTCATTGAAATTCAGGATGTGCAGACAGTAGTAACAACCTTAGGCTGCATTAGAACTGAAGCCCTGCAGCCCTTTAGGGAAGGGTTGCCATCTTCATACCCCAGCTGCAGCACAGGCAGGAAGCGAGAGGAAGAAATTTGTGGAGGAAACTACTGCTTAATTTTCTTTCCAATATTTTTTTAAAAACTTTTTATTATTGAAAATATCAATAGTATACACAAAAATAGAGAGAATGGTATAGAGTCCTCTCTCACCCCCTGTACTTATCATTGAGCTTCAAAAAAAAGTCAGATCATGACCAATCTTGCTTTAGCATTCCATCAAGCACTCCCTGCCCCCACTGCACTTTTTGAAGCAAATTTCAGTATATGTTCCACTTAATTTAAATTAATCTTTTCCAGTATATAGTTCTATACCTGAAGTTCAATAGAAAAGATAAATAAAGAAATAAAGTGGAGCAGGAGCTAAAGATATTGGGGTGGCCAAAAAGTTTGTTCAGGTTTTTCCATAACATCTTAGAATTGTGAAGCAGTATGTGTGCAGAATTCTTTTAGGTGTTTCCAAGTTTTTCTTGCTCTCTGTGGTCACCTCGCCTGTACTTAATTTGTCTATGAAATTCCTTAGTAACTTGTCTACTTTAGTTCTATTCAGCTTAGTTTACATAGAAACATTACATTTTGCAAACTCATGTTTAGTCAGTTTTGCAGTATTTAATCAAATTACATAATTAAAATTGTAGCAAGCGTAGATATTTTTTGGAGACATGGCAGCTCATTTGTGGAAGCAAAAGGGCTTGGGCATATTAAAAAAGAATGTTCCACATTCTTTTTAATATGAACGAGAGAGTGAAACACATCAGGTAATCAGGGAGCTGGTTAGTTGGAGGTTAGTTAAGAGAGCTTTGGTTGTATATAATTTTATAGTGGATAAAAGAAGCAGATAATTCATTCCTAGGTAATGAATTTTTCATCTTGCATTAAGAGCAGAACTTGAATCTTACACGGATTTGATTAGATTCACCTCATATGCTATAAAGAATAAGTAAACAAGGGATTCTTGTTTTTTATATTTCAACATCTAAAACTCAAAGTAGACATATTTTATGTTTCAATTATATGGTCCATAGAAAACATGGAATGTTAAGGAACAGTATCATGCTAAGCCAAAGTATTAGTGTTATTTTAATGACATGGGTTCTTTCTCAAGTTTTTTACAGGTTGGTGGATAATGATTGATGCAGCCGTGGTATATCCTAAGCCAGAACAGCTGAACCATGCCTTTCACACATGTGGTGTATTTTCCACATTGGCTTTCTTCATGTAAGTATGAAGGTAATTCTCAATTCAAGATTATTTTTCTAAAAACATTTTTTCCTCAAAGTTTAATGCTATCTGGAATAACTTTTTAATTTCATTGATTGATTCTTCTTTAACATGATAAATATATGTGTGTATATCTATATTGCCATTTTATTAAGATTTTTAAAATCAAGAATGAGTGTTGAATTTGGGGGGGAGAGATTAATTGGGAGATTGAGACTGACATATACACACTACTATATATAAAATAGATAACTAATAAGAACTTGCTGTATAGCGTAGGGAACTCTACTCAGTACTCTGTAATGGCCTATATGGGAAAAGAATCTAAAAAAAAAAGAGTGGATATATGTATATGTATAACAGATTCATTTTGCTGTACACCTGAAACTAACACAACATTGTAAATCAACTATACTCCAATAAAAATTTTTTTAAAAAAAGTGTTGAATTTAGTCAGATAATTTTATTATACTTTATAAAGATTATCATGTGATTTTTGTTCTTATATTTGTTAAACTGACAAAGTACTATGTTTTATAGACCTTAAGATTTTTTTTGTATTTTAGTATCTTTGAATATCAGTGTGCTTCTTGTAGTCATTGGTATCTTATAATTCATAATATTTTTTCCTTCTTGGCAGTATAAAAAAATAATGGTGCATCTTAAAAATCATTGGCATCTTAGGTTTAATGAAGTATGTTATATTTCTAGATTTTTTAGTAGGAAGTCATCCTTGAATACTCTAATACATTCAACTTTTTTTTAATCCTTTTTAAAATTTATTATTTTTATTGGAGTATAGTTGCTTTACAATATTGTGTTAGTTTATATTGTACAGCAAAGTGAATCAGCTATACGTATACATATATCCTCTCTTTTCCAGATTTCCTTCTCATTTAGGTCACCACAGAGCACTGAGTATCTAATACATTCAACTTTTACCATGGAGTATTATTTTTTTTAAGTGTGTCACTTAACTGTATTTGCCAGTATTGGAGGGAGGGCAGGACTGGCCTTAAATGAGATTGATCTATGACTTTCCTTTTTTATTAAATCATATTTAGGTTTAGCCATTATCTCACTTCATAAAAGAGTTTGGAAGCTTTTCATGGATGTCTTTTTTTTTTTTTTATGGATGTCTTTTAATAATTTTAAAAAATATGTTAAACATTAAGATTACGTAATTTTCTTATACTGTCAGGAGCTTCAAAAAGGTAAATTGTAGAAGATGGAACTAGTTATATTCATTCAGGACGCTTAGAAAAGACAATTCCTGCTACAAATATACCCGCTCTAACAAGAATGGAAAGAGAAGCTGAATAAAGTAGGCCTATTTATTATACCAAATGTTCTCTGAATTTGAGAAATGGATGAGAGAAAATCACTTGACTTTTAACACAAAGAGAAACTTTTGAACTCTTGGTTATAATGAGAACCTTAAAATGGGGTAACTCATGGTGGGTCATTCATGTATAAATATAAAATAAAATAGACAAAGAACTCAGAAAATTGGTCTCTTTCATAATCTTTGGAGACAAGTGATAGTAATCCCTTAAAATTAAGTATGTTTTTGTTTGATGTTATTATAGATGGAAATGTTTTCTTAATTTTGTTTTCAACATATTTATTACCAATATATAGAAAACATTGATATTTTTAAAAAATTAAGTATGTTTTCTGGGTGTACTTTAGGAAAATAAGACTAGCATAGTATTTCTATCCACTAGGGTATTTAAATTAAAAGATAATGTTCAGTTTTTCAGATACTGGCTTTAGATAAGAAATGCTTCCCTTCTAAATGATATATAAATATCTCTGAATATTTTAGCAGCATGAAAGCTTATTAGATGATTTTGTATTGTTCTAGGATAAATGCCGTGTCCAATGCTCAGGTGAGAGGTGACAGCTATGAAAGCGGCTGTTTAGGAAGAACAGGTAAGGGCACTTTGAGTTGTTAATGTATGCTGGCAAAAGAGGGATTTACCAGCAGAAAAAACAAAGCCTCTAGTGAGTCTTTATTTAGGGATGATTAATGATTATGTAGGATTTTAAAAAATTTACTTTTAAAAAAAGTTTCTGTGTTATTTAAAACTTTAAGAAAGTTAAAGTTACTGCCAGAGGTTACTGGTTTTTGTCATGTTATATTGCCCATAGTATATAGATAAAATGTAACCATGCAAAATCAATGGATCTTGACTGTTCCTGTGTTAATGACGGATTTATTCTTATCCCAAATGTTGGCCAATAGTATTACTTACAAGATGGCTGACCGTGATTACTGAACAGCAAAGTATGGACACATTAAGAGATCAAACCTAGGACTGCAGTGTTTTTCACATTCAGTTCTGATCACCTGAGTAACCACCCATAGGCTACAACAGAAGTATTTTGAAGAAACACGCTGTTTGTTTACATATACATATTTTTTTGAGTTTGAATTTTTTTTGGTTTGTCATCCAACAGTATTTTCCTTTTGTTCAGATTATAACACATTCTATTAGAATCCAGGGGTTTGTTTTCAGTGGAATTTCCATGCTGTATATAAAAAGCTCAGGACTAGACATTCTATTTCCAGCCTTTAAGGACTAAGAGGGGTGACTTGTGGTTATAGCAGGAATTTGGAGTAGGTGGGGGAGGAAGTTTGAAGGATGGTTAAGAATAATAGCAAGTACTTGTAGAATACTTAGTGTGTACCAAAGACTGTCCTGAATGCTCTACACATATTAACTCAATTAATTGTCACAGTAGTCCTATAAGGTAACCACTCTTGTCCTCAGTTTTAGATTAAGGAACTAAGGCACAGAGAGCTTAAGTAACTTGTCCAAAGTCATAAAGCAAATGAGTGGTGGGACCAGGATTTGAACACTGACAGTCTGGTTCCAGAGCCCATGCTCTTGGCCACCATGCTATGTTTGTATCCAGTCGAGAATCATTTAGTCTCTTTGTCTACAGTATCATATATATATATATATTTGTCAGTGTATTTGAGGATAACTTATATAAAATATAAAATAAAATTCAATTTAAAGCGTACAGGTCGATGAGTTTTGACAAATGTATACAGTTGTGTAACTGCCACTACAATCATGTTATAGAATATTTCCATTACTCCGGAAAGTTCCCTCATATCTCTTTGTAGTTAATCCCCTTTCCCCCACCTCCTGGCCACCACTCATCTGCTTTCTATCACTGTAGTTTTGCCTTTTCTAGAATCTCATATAAATGGAATCATAAAGTATCATAAGACATTAAACCAAATCAAGGAGCTGACGAGCTTAGCTTTAAAAAAAAATGCTTTTTTTTGTAAGAACACTAAACATGAGATTTCCTTTCAACACAATTTTAAATGCACAATACCATATTGCTAACTATAGGCACAGTGTCGTACAGCAGCTCTCTAGAGCTTATTCATCTTGTGTAGCTGAAACTTTATACTCGTTGAACAGCAACTCCCACTTCCCCCTCTCCTAGCTCCTGGCAACCACTACTGTACCCTCTGTTTCTATGAATTTGACTCTCTTAGATACCTCGCATAAGGGGAATGGGCCTTAAAAAAGAAGGAAATCCTGCCATATGTGACAACAGAGGTGAACCTGTAGGACATTATGCTAAGTGAAATAAGCCAGTTACAGGGGGACAAATTAGCTTTCTTTTGTACCTGACGCTTTAAATGCTGACGCACATTTTATAAGTTCACTTCCATTGTGATCCTTGAAGAATTGGAGAGGATGGGAATAGTGATAAATGACAGATGAACCTAAGTTAAAAGTGCATTGTGTGTGTCTGTGCATGCATGTTTACACACACATGCATGCCTTGTGCCCCAGCTTCAGCAGGTAATGTCAGGAATGAGTGAGAATAAAAAAGCATGTATTAGCAAGTGATGTTGTGCATAGAGCACACATTAACGTATTTGATCATTTTTCTTTCAGAAATATTCCACAGGCATTGCTGTGGATTATGTTACTATTATCTATTTTCTGTAGAAAATTTCATTGTAACTTACCCAAAACTTTTTAGCTTAAAGGTAGAACTTGTATGTGCCTTGGGTCTGTCTGGTTCCAAAGCCCATACTTTTTACTCTCAGTAGTGACTATAACATTTTATTCCATGATTATTTCTTACCCAGTTAAAATTCACAGTTTACGTCAGTCTACATTTATACGTGGTACCTTTAGTGCAGGTTCTGTCTAGTGCTTCAGAAATTCAGGGCAAACTATCTTGTAGGCATGCTCAGCTCTTGCCACACTAAGCTTTCATACTACTTAAATGGTTTGTGTGTAATTTATTCCCATTTAATTCCCAGAGGAATTTGCAGGAAAGTGTTATTAACGTAATAAATATACTACAAATGGAACTGTTAAATAAGAAGGAACAGGAACTAGGTAGAAAGAAGATCATGTATTGATACTTAGACTCTAAGACAAAATGGATACTCTTAATTATTAACCTTGACTCTGAGCTTCCTGGTAGTCAAAGCAAAAAAGGGAAAACGTTACAGTTTTTTATTTTTTCCTAAACAAAAGTGTACTCTTTTTTCAAGGGAAGTTTTTTTCTTGTTCAGTTTTGTTAAAAAATTTTTGTGTGGTCATATATAAAGGACATGAAGGAAAATAATTACAAGGATTTTTGATACTTCCTTTCATTCACTTTAGGTAAAAGCTGTGATTGAATTTGGAGGATGTTTTCCTCCAAGGAAGTAAACATTGTTGTATATTTCTGGAGATCTGCTTAGTATTATAATAAAACTTAGATAACCTAGGGACCCATTTCTCTCAAATATAGCTGTTCTACTCATTCTGAGCTTTGAGCTTCCTGTATATCTGGTGTCTAAAATATATGAATTTCTGTTCAGTTAGTAACAGAATATCTGAAATTGAGGCAAATTTAGCTTTCTATTATGGAAATTGGCTTGGATTTTATTTTCACTTCAGGGGAGCTATATTCCCCTTCCATAGGGTGACAGGCTGTCAATATACTTGTGATCAGGGTCTGGCACAAATGCTAACTTGCTCTCCTAAAAATGTATTGAATCTACTCAGGTGTCCAGATGATCACTTTATTGAGATTCTGTTGTATAACTTCTAAAATTCTATACAGTAGGGGGTTGAAGAGATACTTTTGTCCTTGAACTTTTCAAGGGTATGTGGTACAGTTTGGCTGAATAAGAGAGATTGAATATATGGTTGCTGTTAGTACCATGTTGAGTAGTACCATGATATTAACGTTGATGAAAAGAGGTCATATGGTCCTTATTCATTTGCATTCTCTCATTCCTGTGTGGTAATGGCTATCTGAAATACATTTGCTACTTCTAATAGAGCAATTACTTTGATAATATATTTTTCAGTTAGGGTGTTATTTTTTGTTTGGTTTTTTTTTTGTTTTTTTTTTTTTTGCGGTACGCGGGCGTCTCAGTGTTGTGGCCTCTCCCGTTGCGGAGCACAGGCTCTGGACGCGCAGGCTCAGCGGCCATGGCTTACGGGCCCAGCCACTCCGTGGCATAGTGGGATCCTCCTGGAGCGGGGCACGAACCCGTGTCCCCTGCATCGGCAGGTGGACTCTCAACCACTGCGCCACCAGGGAAGCCCTCGGTTAGGGTTTAATTAATCAATTTAGTCAAATAATTACTTCTGAAGCTTTCCTACTTTAGTTAACTCAGCTGTTAGTTTCTCTAGCCAGTAGAATGGTAACTTACCCTTTTTCCCTTTCCAAGTATCGCTTAACACCTTTTAGTTTTAGTTTCTTTTTTTCAATCTTCATTCAGTTAAATGTTTTAGCAGGTGTATATAAATACGTGACTGTCTTTGATAGGCATAGCATATATTAGATGAACAGTGTTCTAGTGTTATGTATTCCTAAGGCATAGAGCTGTAGAAATGAGCAAAATCATAAAACCTGTTTTTCACACAGGTGCTCGAGTTTGGCTCTTCATTGGTTTCATGTTGATGTTTGGGTCACTTATTGCTTCTATGTGGATTCTTTTTGGTGCATATGTTACCCAAAGTAAGTATTTATTCCTCTTTTATTTCATAGGAAAGATTCAGATATGTCCTTTATATTTGGCTTAGTCTGTTAACTCCCCATGGAGTAAAATTTAGTTTAATAATTCAGTTAGCTTGAAGATAAGACTCTGTTTGAAGATATAAATTATTTAATAAAACTTCTCAGTGGGGTCATTTAGTGCAGTGGGATAGCCTCGTTAGGAAATCCAAGCCACTGACAAGACCAGGTAACTCTCAGCTGTCTCTAGAGGTTCTGATTTCCTTCCTTACCCCAGATAGCCAGGATCTATATGAGAGGCCTTTTACTGAGCACTGTAGTGGTAAAAGTGAGAAATCTGTACAGGGCTACAGCCCCTTATACACAATTCTGAAATCCACAAAAGTGCTGAAGATCAGGTTTTTCATAACCAGTTTGGCAGCAAAACCTGACCTAATGATCCAGGGCTCATTATAGTCTTTATTTCATTTAATAAGTATTCAAATGTTTTATTAGAGGAATGTGGTTGTATTTGATTGTGGGATGCTGGTCCAAACATAGTTGGGGGTGCTATGTAATATTATGCCCTGTGTTACTGTTTTTCTTTTTTTTAATAAATTTATTCATTTATTTATTTTTGGCTGCGTTGGGTCTTTGTTGCTGCACGTGGGCTTCCTCTAGTTGCAGGGTGCGGGGGCTACTCTTCGTTGCGGTGCGCAGGCTTCTCATTGCTGTGGCTTCTCTTGTTGCAGAGCACGGGCTCTAGGTGCGTGGGCTTCAGTAATTGTGGCACATGGGCTCAGTAGTTGTGGCTCGCAGGCTCTAGAGCTCAGGCTCAGTAGTTGTGGCGCATGGGCTTAGTTGCTCCGCGGCATGTGGGATCTTCCCGGACCAGGGCTTAAACCCGTGTTCCCTGCATTGGCAGGTGGCTTCTTAACCACTGAGCCACCAGGGAAGTCCCCCTGTGTTACCATTTTTAAATCTGAAAGATCCTGAGTTCCAAAACATACCCTTGCCCCAAGGATTTCAAGGCAAGGCATTGTGGACCCCAGTATCTTTCTGTCCACTGATACATCTTCTCTCAAACCCCAGCCTCTAATTTTTCATTCATAGGTACAAGGGGAGGTTTTTTTTTTAGGGGGCAGAGGTGCTGAGAAGCACTGCCAGTTCACAAGGGGAGTTTTTTAAGTGCAAGACTGAAGACGTGTGTAGCCTTCATGTTGAAACTGGTGATTCAGTGGAGTGAGCTCTTAGTATACCATTCTGAGTTTTGTGACTGTTCCAGTCACCATAGCTTTTCATCACGGGGATGGCGAGAGGTTTTGAAAAGCAGGACCCAGTCTTAGCATGTGCTTCTGGAAGCATCAGAAGAACCTCTTTCACTGGCTCTCTCCCTTCACTCCAAAGACAGGAATAAGTTTCAGATAACAGTTTATTCATCTTCTGATGTCTCTATCTTTGGAATCTCTTCGTCACTCTCCTTAACTGTCACATCTTGTCCTGACCCACAGCTGACCTTTTAATGTCTTGATAGGACCCCTTAAGTATCATAGATTGATCAGTATAAGATTTGGGAATACCTTTGTCTTTCATTTTGTACAAAATAAGTCAGTACAAGAGGACAGTGGTTGCCTAATGTTTAATTAATACTACTCTAAAATGTGTTATTTTAGTTAATTAAAAATACCCTGGAGCACACAGTTCTAGCATGAAGCTTATTTGAGGGAAAGTACTTTTTTTACTTTCTTTCTTTTTTCTGGGGGCTGTGCCACGCAGCTTGGGGGATCTTGGTTCCCCGACCAGAGATGGAACCCATGCCCTTGGTAGTGAGATCGCAGAGTCCTAACCACTGGACCCAGGGAATTCCCTCAGTGGTCGTATCTTAATCTTTAAAGAACTAGTACATACTGAGAAATTTCTCAATTATGGATCTCATCTTCATATTTCTACAGCGTTGCTTGTTACATATACTTTTTAGTTTGTAAACTGACTTCAGAGAGCATTTCTAACACATGTTTCAAATCTTTTACTGTACAGATTTTTCTGGAACTGTTAATAATCATAGCAGCAGCTAACATTTATATAGTACTTTATGAGCCAGGAACTGTTCTGAGCACTATGCACAGTCCACATCTCACACTCTGTGGGGCAGGTGCTGTTACAATGCCCATTTTAGAGATGAGGAAAGTAAGGCATAATGAGGTTAAATAATTTGCCCATGGTCATACATTTAGTCAGTGGTAGAGTTAGGATTCAAATCCAGGGGTATGGCTCAAACTTGGGGCTTTTAACCATGCAGCTATATTGTTTGCTATGATATCAAAGGCTACAAGTTGAATATTTCTTCATCCCAACTAGTATTTTTAATCAACATTGATAGTTTTATAAAAGTCAAATATCCACAAAAATTTGAGTAATTTCCAAATTTTTCTTTTTCCTTCCTATGAAGATAGTGACTGTTTTCTCCAGGAGAATATGATGAATTATAATGATTCTTTTCATATACGTCAGATTCGTGCAATAAAACTCCTGAATTCATGAAAGAAAATAGAATGAACAGACTGTTACATCATGAAAAATTTAATTTGTATCTTTCTAACATTGTGTGTTTCTGTATTGGCCATAGGAAGTGAAGGGGTGAGCTGCTGCTTCCTCGACAGTTCCGATGCAGCTAGAACCATAGCAACTACTTTAGACGAAAAGAAAACCTAATAATTTCATTGTCTTTTGTCCAGAGTGAGAGTAATCCTTTGTTTTGGGAGAATGAGATTGTCATTTTCTTACTTCAGTTTCATTGTGGATTTCTTAAAGTTAATGAATAATAGTAGTGTTTTATAATATACAGAGCATGTCATTATGAATGGCATGAATACTTAGTTACTGCCATTTGCCTTTTGTAATTATCTGATCTGTTTTACTTTGTGTGTGCAGATACTGATGTTTATCCAGGACTAGCTGTGTTTTTTCAAAATGCACTTATATTTTTTAGGTAAGTTGCCTAATTTTTTAACTATACACCTATAACATTTATAGAAACATCATCTTTATTATAAAAGCAGCATAGGCACTGGAACATGTATAAATCTCTTGGATTAGTTACAATGTATAGCAATTCTTTTAAAAGGTGAAAATTCTACTATTGCATAAAAGCGTACACAAGCCATTTAATTAGGGGCCCTGCTATGTGCCAAGACCTCAGCTAGATGCTTTATATATGTTACCTTTTAAATTCCCACTTAATTATCTTAAGTATGTAAAACAGGTGGTGCTCCCATTTTATACATGAGGAAATAAGACTCAGAGCTTACTTAAGGCCGCTTAGCTAGCAAACACAGAACGGGGATTTGAACCCAGACTGCTGCTTCCATAGCCTGTGTTTTGTTAAGAAACCATATCATGTACCTTTAATAAAATAAGAAAAAAAGAAATTAGAATTAATACATACTATGCATGTCATATACAAAACCTGGTTGGTGAATTGGATTTTGTATTAAGTTTTTAAGATAACTTAAAGCAAGTATAAAAATAAAAGAATATCAAAAGTATTTTTTAGGGGCAATCTTCTAAAAAGCTTCCAAAATGAGGCCCTGTAGCCTTTGCTTTCCAGAATGAAATGTCTTTTGGTGTAAAGATAGGTATTTTAGGCGTCATTTATAAAATTATATCCCTTACCCCATACCCCTCTCACAAAAGCATTAAGATCTAAGCCTTGAAGAAATTTGTTTTTGTCATTGATTTTAAGCAATTTGATTATGATGTGCTGTGGTGTAGTTTTCTTCATATTTCTTCTGTCTGGGGTTCATTGAGTTGCTTGGATCTGTGGATTTATAGTTTTCATCAAACTGGGAATCTTTTCAGACATTATTTCTTCAGATATTTTTTTCTGTCCACCCTGCCCTTCTGGCTTCCAATTACATGTATATTAGGCTGTGGGAAGTCATCCCACAGCTCACTGGTGCTTAGTTCTTTTCATGTTTTTTTTTGCCCTACCTCTCCACCCCTACTCTTACCCATTGCTCCATCAAGTATACTCTTTTCTTGTTTTCTCTCTGTATTTCATTTGGGATAGTTAAAGATTGTTATATCTTTAAGTTCACTAATCTCTACCTCTGTCATGTCTAATCTGCTATGACTCCCATCCAGTATGTTTTTCATCTTAGACATTGTATTTTTCATCTCTATTAGCTTGATTTTTTAAAAACAATTTCCACGTCTCTCCCTAACATACTTATGCTTTCCTCTGCCTTCTTGAACGTATGAAGTATGTTTATAACTATTTCAGTGGCCTTGTCTAATTGTGTCAATTCTTAGTCTGTTCCTATTGATTATTTCTACTTATTTTTTTCATTCTGGATCTCTTTTCCCCTGTTTGCTTCTTTGCATGAAGCTCATTGGGGGCTGGACTTTGTGGTATTCCTTTAAATGCTTTTGAGCTTTGTTCTGGATGCAGCTCAGTCACTTGGAAACAGTTCAATCCTTTCAAGTCTTGCTTTTAAGCTTCGTTAGGCAGGACCAAAGCAGCTTTAGTCTGGGATTAATATGTCCCCCTTACTAAGGCAGTACACTTTTGAGTATTCTTCCTGATTCTCCATGTAGTCTGAGGTTTTGCACTCTGCTATGAGATTCTGAAGTCTTCCCAGCCCTGTGGGAGCTTTGGGAATTGTTCTTTCCAGTGATTCCTGCCCTTTTCTTGGGTAGTTTCCTCACATGCATCTAATGTCAGCACTCGGCAGAAGCCTCAAGGGGAACCCCCTACCGATCTCCTGGGCTCCCCTTCTCTAGTTCTCTGTATCCCGCCTTGCACACTCCAGCCGCTTGGCCTCCCTGAACTCTCAACTCTGTTTCCTCAACTCCGGGAGACCACTGTGCCCTGCCTGGGTTCCCTCTTATTGCACTGTGGCCTTGGACACTCTTGGTTTTGAAAGATGTTCGACAGTTTCTGCTGTCTTGTGATTGTATTTCTTGGCATGTGACTGACAGCCTTCTGGGAATACAGTGAATTTTCATGAAGACACCTTAGGCACTGTTGAGAGATCAAATTTAAATTCAGATTCAGCCATTTATAGTGGTAGAGGAGTCTATATAAATGACAGTTGGATGAACAGAAACCTTGTATGTGTAAAGGCCTGCGCTCACGTGGGCAGTGACCACTGCATCAGCGATGCGCTATGCCCAGAGGGTGGCAAGTTATCCAGCCAGCTGTGTGCTTCCTGTGTGCCAGGCCTTTTCTAAGCACCAGAGTGCACTCCTACTTCTCTGGCCACTCTTCCTCTGTTTCCTTTGCAGGCTGATCCTCCACCCTCTGGCCGCTAACTTTTGAAGTTTCTTAAGGTTCTGTTCTAAGCCTCTTCTCAACTCGTTCTTTCTCTAGGTGAGGTCCTTTTTGCTTGGGACTTCAGTTATTGCCTATATGCCAGTGAGTCACAGCTGTCTATCTCCACGTCTAAACGACATATCCAGATTCTCACTTATCCCCTCTTGGGTGGCTAACATTTCAAATCTACCACCTCCAGCATACCCACAACTCGAACTCACGTTGCCAGAGTATCCCATCTCTCTGCCCCACTCCTTCCGTTATACCTTGCTGAGATAATTCCCACTCTTCTTTTAGATCTCAGTTCAGTCACTACTTCCTCAGGAAAACCTTTTTGACCTCTAACTAGATCAGATCCTTATATTTCCCTCCTTTGGTACCATGTGTGTCATTGAGTTGGAATTTGATTGTCTCCCATTAGTGAGCACATTTGTCTTGTTTTGACTCACAGTCACATTCCCAGTGCTTAACTAGGTGCCTGGTGCCCAGCCAGTACTCTGTACAGTAATTATTTGTTAAATGAACGAAGAATTTCAACATGGTCTGTTAGGATGCTTCAGTGTTTGTAGCTCAGACATTGTAGGATCGTAGAGATGTGAGTGGCCCTCATGCCGGCTACTATGAGAAATGCCCCCTTTCCTTACAAGTGACCTATCTAGTAACTTCAGGCTTTAAGAAAAGATATTCAATTAAGCTCAACCATCAAGGTCAACAAACTGCTTTATAAAACAAGAAAATTCAGACCAACACCACCACAATCTTTAATTTTAGAAATTGATACAAAGGGATCAGTGAGGGACCCATCAAAGCATATTTAGAAAATAAATTCTCTTCTGCGTTTCTATGTGATCTTACCTCATGATTTATTTTAATATCTTTCTAGCACTCTGATCTATAAATTTGGAAGAACTGAAGAGCTATGGACCTGAGATCACTTCTCAAATCACATTTTCCTTTTGTTATATTCTATTTGTAGATAAGTTTTTATCTCTCAATATAATTTACACATTGCCAAATGGAATAGATTGTACATTAAATGTTTTGTTTCTTTACACTTTTATGCTCTGAGTTTTGAAATAGTTTTATGAAATTTCTGTCCTTTTTTTTTCATTGAATAGATTGTTAATATGTACATAGTATAAGACTATATAGATGAGATGATCTGTGTCGGTTTTTTTATTCTTGAAGACTTAAAGCTTAATCTGTTCCCTGAGCCAGGGTTGTATCATCATCTAATTGTAAAGTTAACTACTTTGTCTCAGTATCTCTAATTTTCAAAATGTGCAGAAAATACAGCTCCATATACCTGAAATAAGCGCTGAGCCATTAAAAAAGGTATTTCAGCAAGTTGTAATTTATTTTGGCTTAAAAATGAGATTTCTTTTTAAAGGAAAAATGTTTGTTCTTATGTATAAAGTGGACTTTTATATGAAGATTTTTTTAAAATGCCTGAAGGACTAGTTTGAAAGCCTCTTTTAAAAACAATTCCTCTCATATGACTTTATTTCAGAAGGGTTAATACATGATCAGATAAGCTCAGTTTTATATTGTTGATGTAAAAAGACTGTAAGGCAGCTCAGCAACGTGCTTCTTACAAAAGCAGCTTAAATGGTTCTCTTTTGACAGCCTACTATTATCTGACATTACAAAATTCTATATCAAGCAAGTTTGAGACAACTGCAGCTTAAAAGCATGAACCATATAACAAAAAGTGGAATAATTAGTTTCAAGATAAAGCACTTCTTCCCAAAGGGGATTATTATGACCTAGTGAAAAATTAGGCGTTTCATCCACTCAATTACTGACTGCAAGTGTCTTTTTGCTCTAGCTCTCAAGCTTTAGGTGAACTCTTCTTGCAGAATACGTCTTTAACCTGAAAGTTCTTACTCCAGTCAAAAACTTCTTTTGCTGGGTTTGAAATACTGTATTTGCACTGAGTGTATTCCCGTGAGAGATTTCAGAGGGATAGTTGGGTCTTTATTTCTACTTTTGCTTTCCTTTGTTATACAGGTTTTTTTTGTGTGTTGCACTTTTTTCCTCCAGAGGGATTTTTCTAGAGCCTTTTGTTGTAAGACAGAATAATATCAGTGGTATTATATGCAGCTTCTAATATAAGCCTTATTTTGCTTAATGTCTCTCCTCTCTGAGGATTTACTGTGCACAGAGTATGAAGCAGTTGTGGAATGCTGTGCCTTTGTCTAGATACCATCTTGTTTAATTCTTTCTTTGTTGTTTTTTCCTCAAAAAAACTGTATCTTGCTTCCAACAAATTTTAAGACTGATTACTTGTTTCCACTCCCTTCTAACCTCTTGCAATAAATATTACTTCTCACACATTGTAGTATTGTTAAATCTGTTGGAGAAAATGAACTATAAAACTGGGTTGGCTGTTCATTTTGCAGTTACTCAAGTGGACCTGGTCAAAGAAGCAGTTTCCTTTTATAAAATAAAGAGAAATATATATATATATTTGGGGGGGGGCGGCGGAGCATGCCATGCGGCTTGTGGGATCCTAGCTCCCTGACCAGGGATCGAACCTGGGCCCTCAGCAGTGAAAGCACGGAGTCCTAACCACTGGACCAGCAGGAAATTTCCAGGAGAACTATATTATACTCAGATTTGTGAAATGCTAATGTGAAGGCTAATGAAGGCCATCCAGAAGGCCTAGTGGCAGTTTTTTCTGTTTTTGACTCTGTCACGAATTTGTTTTAATTGTGAGCAAATCACTTAATTTCCTGTTTGTTTCCTCATTAAAAAAAAAAAAAGATAATGTTAGTATCCACTCCTATCAGACATTGTGAGTTAGAATAGGGTCCTTTGTAATCATTTAAAGATACATGTGATTCCCTTAATATAAAGGTCTCCTGGGGCAGAGTCAAGATGGCAGTGTGGGAAGATGCCGAATTAGCGTCTCCCCACAACTAGGGTGCCTGCCGGCTGCTGATGGGGGACCCTGATGCTCAAGGAGATGGGAGGAACCCCCAAGTGAACCGATAGGGACGTGGGGGCAGAAGGGGGAGGAGAAGTGGAGGCCAGACAGGATCCACGCCCCTGAGCCTGGGGAGTTCAGGAGAGGTAGGCATGAGGGACCCTCTGGGAGGAGTGGAGGGCATTTGCCCCACCCACTCAGGCCCTGGGAGCCCGCTGAGCTCCCAGGCCAGTCCCCTGCCCTCCAAGGCCCCCTCCACTCCCCTGCCACATTGGTCCTGGGAGCATAGGAAGGAGGCTGGGGAGATCAGGAGAGGCAGGTGGGAGGAGCCCTCCAGGAGGACCAGGAGAGGAGCGGAGGGTGTTTTCCCCACCCACTCAGGTCCGGGGAGCCTGATGAGCTCCCAGGCTGGTCCCTGCCCTCCAAGCCCCCGCCCCCCTGCCGTTCCCCCTGGCCACATTGGTCCTGGGGGCATAGGAAGGAGGCCGAGGGGAGTTAAGGAGAGGCAGGGGGGAGGGGCGCTCCAGGAGGAGCAGGAGAGGAGCAGAGGGCGATTGCCCTGCCCACTTGGGCCCAGAAAGCTTGCTGGGCTCCCAGGTGAGGTCTCCCGCCATCTGAGACCAGGGGTGGGGGGCACGCCTGGGCCCCTTCTGTTCCTTGAGCCTAAGCCCCACCCCACCCCCAGCCCCCAGGGCCTTTTCCAGCCCTGTGGGTCCTGAGCATTGGCCCTGCCACCGCAGAAACCTCACCCTTGCTTATGCCCTGGCCTCCACAGCCAAGGCCTTTACCCCGTTTTTTTTTTTTTTTTTTTCTTTTTCCTCCTCTTTTTTACTATTGTAGTACTGATATACCTTCCGGTTGTTGATTCGTCATATTTTTATTTTTATATTCTTCCTAAAATATCTGTTAGTTTCCTAGTCTATTTTATTTTTTACTTCATTTTTTTTTTGCTGCCCCAGGTGGCTTGCAGGATGTTGGTTCACGAGCCCAGGGTCAGGCCTAAGCTCCTGCAGTGGGAGCTCCGAGTCCAAACCACTGGACTAACAGAGAACCTCAGACCCGAGGGAATATTCATTGGAGTGAGGTCTCATGGAGTTCCTCATCTCAGCACCAAGACCCAGCTCTACCCAATAGCCTACAATCCCCAGTGTTGGAAGCCTCAGGCCAAACAACCAGTAAGACAGGAACACAATCCCACACATTAAAAACAAAATTGAGGGCTTCCCTGGTGGCACAGTGGTTGAGAATCTGCCTGCTAATGCAGGGGACACGGGTTCGAGCCCTGGTCTGGGAAGATCCCACGTGCCGTGGAGCAACTAGGCCCGTGAGCCACAGCTACTGAGCCTGCGCGTCTGGAGCCTGTGCTTCTCAACAAGAGAGGCTGCGATAGTGAGAGGCCCGCGCAACGCAATGAAGAGTGGCGCCCGCTTGCCACAACTAGAGAAAGCCCTTGCACAGAAACGAAGACCCAACACAGCAAAAAAATTAATAAACTCCTACCCCCAACATCTTTAAAAAATAAATAAATAAATTGAGATGGCAAAAGTGTCACAGATGAAGGAGCAAGGTAAAAACCTACAAGACAAAATAAATGAAGAGGAAATAGTCAATCTACCTGAAAAATAATTCAGAGTAATGATAGTAAAGATGATCCAGAATCTTGGAAATAGAATGGGAGTGTGGATTGAGAAAATAAAAGAAATGTTTAACAAAGATCTAGAAGAACTAAAGAACAAACAAACAGAGATGAACAACACAATAACTGAAATGAAAAATACACTAGAAGGAATCAATAACAGAATAACGGAGGCAGAACGAATAAGTGAGCCGGAAGACAAAATGGTGGAAATAACTGCTGAGGAGAAAAATAAAGAAAAAAGAATGAAAAGAATTGAAGACAATCTCAGAAACCTCTGGGACAACACTAAATGCACCAACATTCGAATTATAGGGGTCCCAGAAGAAGAGAAAAAGAAAGGGTCTGAGAAAATATTTGAAGAGATTATAGTGGAAAACTTCCCTAATATGGGTAAGGAAATACCCAAGTCCAGGAAGCACAGAGAGTCCCATACAGGATAAACGCCAGGAAAAACACACCAAGACACATGTTAATCAAACTAACAAAAATTAAATTCAAAGAAAATATATTAAAAGCAGCAAGGGAAAAACAAAAAATAACACACAAAGGAATCCCCATAAGGTTATCAGCTGATTTTTCAGTGGAAACTCTGCAGGCCAGAAGGGAGTGGCAGGTTATACTTGATGAAAGAGGAAAACCTACAACCAAGATTACTCTACCCAGCAAGGATCTCATTCAGATTCAACAGAGAAGTCAAAAGCTTTTCAAAGAAAAGCTAAGAGAATTCAGTACCACCAAACAACTTTACAACAAATGCTAAAGAAATTTCTCTAAGTGGGAAACACAAGAAAAAGACCCACAAAAACAAACCCAAAACAATTAAGAAAATAGTAATAGGAACATACATATTGATAATAACTTTGAATGTAAGTGGATTAAATGCCCCAACCAAAAGACACAGACTGGCTGAATGGATACAAAAACAAGACCCATATATATGCTGTCTACAAGAGACCCACTTCAGACCTAGGGACACATATAGACTGAAAGTGAAGGGACGGAAAAAGATATTCCATGCAAATGGAAATAAAAAGAAAGTTGGAGTAGCAATACTTGTATCAGATAAAATAGACTTTAAAATACTGTTACAAGAGATAAGGAGGGACACTACATAATGATCAAAGGATCAATCCAAGAAGAAGATATAACAATTATAAATGTTTATGTACCCAACATAGGAGCACCTCAATACATAAGGTAAATGCTAACAGCCATGAAACCACTTACACCAATAGATCATCCAAACAGAAAATATATAAGGAAACACAAGCTTTAAATGACACAATAGACCAGATCTAATTGGTATTTGTAGAACATTCCACCCAAAAGTGGCAGAATACGCTTTCTTCTCAAGTGCACATGGAACATTCTCCAGGATAGATCATATCTTGTGTCACAAATCAAGCCTCAGAAAATTTAAGAAAATTGTAATTGTATTAAGCATCTTTTCTGACCACAACACTATGAGATTGGAAATCAATTACAGGAAACAAACTGTAAAAAACACAATACATGGAGGCTAAACAGTGCACTACTAAATAACCAAGAGATCAGTGAAGAAATCAAAGAAGAAATTAAAAAATACATAGAAACAAATGACAATGAAAACACGATGACCCAAAACCTATGGGAAGCAGCAAAAGCAGTTCTAAGAGGGAAGTTTATAGCAATTCAATCTCACCTCAAGAAACAAGAAAAATCTCAAATAAACAATCTAACTCTACACTTAAAACAACTAGAGAAAGAAGAACAAAGAAAACCCAAAGTCATTAGAGGGAAAGAAATCATAAAGATAAGAGCAGAAATAAATGAAATAGAAATGAAGAAAACAGCAAAGATTAATAAAACTAAAAGCTGGTTCTTTGAGAAGATAAGCAAAATTGATAAACCCTTAGCCAGACTCATCAAGAAAAAAAGGGAGAGGATGCAAATCAATAAAATTAGAAATGAAAAAGGAGAAATCACAACTGACATTGCAGAAATACAATGGATTATAAGAGACTACTACAAACAACTATATGCCAATAAAATGGACAGCCACAAAGAAATGGACAAATTCTTGGAAAGGTACAATGTTCCAAGACTGAACCAGGAAGAATTAGAAAATATAAACAGGCCTATCACAAGTAATGAAATTGAAACCATAATTAAAAATCTTCCAACAAACAAAAGTCCAGGGCCAGATGGTTTCATAGGTGAATTCTATCAAACATTTAGAGAAGAGCTAACACCAATCCTTCTCAAACTCTTCCAAAAAAATTGCAGAGGGAGAAACACTCCCAAATTCATTCTACGAAGCCACCATCACCCTGATACCAAAACCAGAAAAAGATATCACAAAAAAAGAAAATTATAGACCAATACCACTGCTGAACATAGATGCAAAAATCCTGAACAAAATCCTGAACTAGCAAACAGAATCCAACAGCACATTAAAAGGATCATACACCATGATCTAGTGGGATTTATCCCCGGGATGCAAGGATTCTTCAGTATACTCAAATCAATCGATGTGATACACCACAGTAACAAATTAAGGAATAAAAACCATATGATCATCACAGTAGATGCAGAAAAAGCTTTTGACAAAACTCAACGCCCATTTATGATAAAAAACTCTCCAGAAAATGGGCATAGAGGGAACCTACCTCAACATTATAAAGGCCATATACGACAAACCCACAGCAAGCATCATACTCAATGGCGAAAAACTGAAAGCATTTCCTCTAAGATCAGGAACAAGACAAGGATGTCCACTCTCACCACTCTTATTCAACATAGTTTCGGAAGTCCTAGCCATGGCAATCAGAGAAGAAACAGAAATAAAAGGAATACAAATTGGAAGAGAAGTCGTAAAACTCATTATTTGCCGATGACATGATAATATACATAGAAAATCCTAAAGGTGCCACCAGAAAACTACTAGAACTAATCAATGAATTTGGTAAGGTTGCAGGATACAAGCTCAATGCACAGAAATCTCTGGCATTCCTATACACTAACAACAAAAAATCAGAAAGAGAAATTAAGGAAACAGTCCCATTTACCACTGGAACAAAAAGAATAAAATACCTAGGAATAAACCTGCCTAAGGAGGCAAAAGACTTGTACTCAGAAAACTATAAAACACTGATGAAAGAAATCAAAGATGACATAAACAGATGGAGAAATATACAATGTTCTTGGATTGGAAGAATCAATATTGTGAAAATGACTATACTGCCCAAAGCAATCTACAGATTCAATGCAATCCCTATCAAACTACCAATGGCATTCTTCACAGAATTAGAACAAAAAATCTTTCAATTTGTGTGGAAACACAAAAGACCCCGAATAGCCAAAGCAATCTTCAGAAAGAAAAATGGAGTTGGAGGAATCAGGCTCCCCGACTTCAAACAATACCACAAAGCTACAGTAATCGAGACAATACGGTACTGGCACAAAAACAGAAATATAGATCAATGGTATAGTATAGAATGCCCAGAGATAAACCCATGCACGTATGGGCACCTAATTTACGACAAAAGAGGCAAGAACATACAATGGAGAAAAGACAGCCTCTTCAATAAGTGGTGCTGGGAAAACAGGACAGCTACATGTAAAAGAATGAAATTAGAACACTACCTAACACCACACACAAAAATAAACTCCAAATGGATTAGACTTAATTGTAAGACCAGACACTATAAAACTTTTAGAGGAAAACATAGGAAAAACACTCTTTGACATAAACCACAGCAAGATCTTTTTTGACCCACCTCCTAGAGTAACAGAAATAAAAACAAAAATAAACAAATGGGACTTAATGAAACTTAAAAGCTTTTGCACAACAAAGGAAACCATAAACAAGACAAAAAGACAACCCTCAGAATGGGAGAAAATATTTGCAAATGAAACAACAGACAAAGGATTAATCTCCAAAATATACAAATAGCTCATGGAGCTCAATATCAAGAAAACAAACAATCCAGTTAAAAAATGGGCAGAAGACCTAAGTAGATATTTCACCAAGGAAGACATACAGATGGCCAAGAGACATATGAAAAGATGCTCAACATCACTAATTATTAGAGAAATGCAAATCAAAACTACAATGAGGTATCACCACACACTGGTCAAAATGGCCATTATCAAAAAAGCTAGAAACAGTAAATGCTGGAAAGGGTGTGGTGAAAAGGGAACCCTCTTGCACTGTTGGTGGGAATGTAAATTGATACAACCACTGTGGAGAACAGAATGGAAGTTCCTTAAAAAACTAAAAATAGAATTACCATATGACCCAGCAATCCCACTACCTGGCATATACCCTTAGAAAGCCATAATTCAAAAAGAGACATGCACCACAATGTTCATTGCAGCACTATTTACAATAGCCAGGTCATGGAACCAACCTAGATGTCCATCGACAGATGAATGGATAAAGAAGATGTGGCACATTTATACAATGGAATATTACTCAGCCATAAAAAGCAACAAAATTGAGTTATTTGTAGTGAGGTGGATGGACCTAGAGACTGTCATGCAGAGTGAAGTAAGTCAGAAAGAAAAACAAAAACCGTATGCTAACACATATATATGGAATCTTAAAAAAAAAAATGGTACTGATGAACCTAGTTGCAGGGCAGGAATAAAGAGGTAGACATAGAGAATGGACTTGATGATATGGGGTGGGAGGGCGAGGCTGGGGTGAAGTGAGAGCAGCATTGACATACACACTACTGAATATAAAATAGTTGGCTTGTGGGGAGCAGCAGCAGAGCACAGGGAGATCTGGTCTGTGCTTTGCGATGACCTAGAGGGGTGGGATAGGGAGGGTGGGAGGGAGGCTTGAGAGGCAGGGGATATGGGGACATGTGTATGCATATGGCTGATTCGCTTTGTTGTGCAACGGAAACTAACTCGGTATTGTGAAGCAATTATACTCCAATAAAGATATATTAAAAAAAAAAAAAACCAAAACAAGAAACCCCCCCAAACTGCAAAGGATATTATTGGAACAATTGGAGACACTTGAATATAACTGTGTATTGGATAACTAGTAAAAAGAAAAAAACAAACCTTGTTTAATATAGTTGATTCATAAGCTTGAGCTCAAAGCAGCACTATAACATATGCCCTAACGAAGCTTCTAACTCATGCATTTTTTCCGTAAGGCCCATTCCAGTCTTGGGGGTCATTTTACACAGTGAAATCAGTAACAAGGAGAGTAAAAAGGAGAGGGAAACTTAGGTGTGGATGTTGTGATCTTGGGAAAAGCCAGTGGCTAGCCTGACATGCAGAATAGAAAAGATGAGGATGGAGAGAGGAGGAAGAGTATTTCCAGTTGCATTGTTACTGGAGATTTCTGGTGTTGGAGCTGGGATTCTTGGGGGACTATAAATTTAGGTTGATTTGCTTTTCCCTAATTCTGCCACTGCTATTTATTAGCTATGTGACCCCGAGGCTGTTTGTCTTTCTGTAAGTGTGGTTTGAGAATTAACATGAGGGAATGCCTCGTGGTGCCTGGAAACAGTAAGTGATCAATAAAGCTG
>NW_021703767.1:11627801-11749959 GCF_005190385.1 Monodon monoceros
GTCCTTCTTTCCCTGGTGGCTTTGCCTGCAGTGGTTTTTCCTTCCTCATTTGATGGCTTTTTGGCCTTTTGTCACAAGGTGGCATGCCACCTTAAAAAGAATCTGGAGTCGGTTGGTTTTTGTTTTGAACCTGCCAGTACTTTTTTTTTTTTTGGTAGCAGATTTAACACAGCTTAAGTCATTTTACATAGGGTTCTAATTTTTTAATTTTTAAAAATTTATTTTGTTTTATTTTATTTTGGGGGGGGATATGACCTTTATTGAGCTTATCCACCGGAGTGGAAATAATGTCAGTACAAAACCCAATGTTTGTTACTGTAACTTCTACATCACAAAATCCAAACAGTTTTTTAAAAACAGTCATCTCAATCAAAACCCACTACTTCAGAATCAATAGCTTCTTTGAAGCCACAGTAACACTTAAATATGGTTAAGACTAGAATGCAGAAATTTGGTTGATTGGAAAACTAATTAAACTTCCAACTTGCTCAAACAGAATTACAAAAAGGCAAAATTGTGTTTTTCACAGAGATACAGTCCACTGGAATCACCAGCACTGGACAGCTGTTAAGAGTATGTGGAGTCCTGAGATAATAAGGAATCCAGGCATCCTTTAGACAGTCTTCTGTTGTCCTTTCTTCCCAGAGATTTGTGGATGTGTGGAATGACACCACCACCAGCAATCGTAGTCTTGATGAGAGAGTCCAAGTCTTCATCTCCACGAATAGCAAGTTGCAAGCGACGAGGGGTAACACACTTTACCTTCAAGTCTTTTGATGCATTTCCTGCCAATTCAAGTACCCCCACAGTAAGGTACTCCAGAATGGCTGCGCTGTACACAGGGGCAGTCGCGCTCACACGTCCATGGCTGGTCGCCCTAGATTTCAGGTGTCCATGAATACGGCCCACCGTATTTCCTCTCTGCGAGCGGGAAACCGCCTTTGTCTTGGCCTTTCTGGAGTCCTTCCCAGCCTTGCCGCCAGCCATTTTGAATTCTGCTGAAGCTCAAACAAGCAAGGCAGAGAAAGTACTAGTCAGACACCCAGCGAGAACCCGCCGCCTACGGCTTCATCGCGCCACGATTCAAACTGCTACGTAGGGTTTTTAGATGATAGTATATGCCTCTTCAATTCTTTAAGCTGCAGCAAATAGGATATTTTAAATTTCTACATGTCAGTGTGGCAGGGCAAACCTTCTAGACCCCCATGGATAATGTCAGTGCAGAGATCACCAGATCTTTGATTTAGGAGCACCTTGTCCAGGTGACAAAAAGGGATTCAGTATGAGGCTAAGTGTATTTACTTCCTGTTATGAAAGTTATCAACGTAGAGATTGAATAACTTTATTTTGAAATAACTTCAGACTTACAGGAAAGTTACAAAAATAACTCAGAGAATTCCTGTATAACCTTTAGATTCCCCAAAGGTTGACATTTTACCGCACTTGCTTTAGTCTATTTTTTTTCTGAGACATTTGACAATATGCTGCAGACAGGATGGCTCTTTACCCTTGAATAGTTCCGTGTATATTTCCCCAAATCGCAACTGCTGTACAATACCAAAATCAGGAAGTTAACGTTGATACAGCACTAAGCACTTCATTCAAATTTTGCCAAGTGCCCCACTAGTATGATTTATAGTGAAGAAAAGTAAGTTATTTTCGGTTCCAGAATCCAGTCCGTGATCACACATTGCATTTAGTCGTCATGGCCCTTTAGTGGCTCTTAACTTTGGACAAGTTCACCCTTTGTCATTCACGACTAGGTTTTCTTTTTCTTTTTTTTTAAATACATTTATTTATTTGTTTGTTTTTATTTTTGGCTGTGTTGGGTCTTCATTGCTGTGGACTTTCTCTAGTTGCGGCAAGCAGGGGCTACTCTTCGTTGCAGTGTGTGGGCTTCTCATTGTTGTGGCTTCTCTTGTTGCGGAGCACGGGCTCTAGGCGCACGGGCTTCAGTAGTTGTGGCACGTGGGCTCAGTAGTTGTGACTTGCGAGCTCTAGAGCACAGGCTCAGTAGTTGTGGCACACGGGCTTAGTTGCTCTGTGGCATGTGGGATCTTCCCGGACCAGGGCTCGAACCCGTGTCCCCTGCATTGGCAGGTGGATTCTTAGCCACTGTGCCAGCAGGGAAGCCCATGACTAGGTATTTTTGAAGAATGCAGCCCCTCAATTTTGGTTTGTCTGATGTCCCATCAGGAGTAGATTCTGGTTATACAGTTTGGGCAGGAATAATACAGAGCTTATGTTTTCAGGACATCAAAGCAAGCACACATCTGTCCCAGTACTGGTGATTTTAACTTTGCCTGCCTTGATGCCCAAGGTGGTGTCCACCAGGTATCTCCACTGTAAAGTAGCTATTTTTCTCCTTTATAATTATTAAAGTACCTTGTGTGGAGAGAGACTGATTAATAAGTCAAACAGAACATGTTCGTTGTGATTTTTACTAACAGCAGTACGTAGACTTGAACTAAAGTGGCCCTGTGATATGACAGAGGAGATATACAATTTGTGTGTAACAAATTATAATCTTTACATATATAAATGCTTCTTGTCTGGTTGAAGAAAAACCCAGATGTGGGGGAAGGGGTAGTATATAACCTTATCCTGAAATCTGCCTGTTTTCAGTCTCTTCCGTCCCAGTGTCTCTTGGACCAGAGCACTGAGCTTTCATTTTATACAAAATTTGTGACATTATTTCATCAAATTTTATTTTATTTATTTATTTTGGCTGCCCTGCATGGCTTGCGGGATCTTAGTTCCCCGACCAGCAATCGAACCCGTGCCCCCTGCAGGGGAGGCTCGGAGTCCTAACCACTGGACTGCCAGGGAATTCCCATTATTTCATTATGAAAAGGAATATTCTCTAGAAAATCGCTGGAAAACAGAGTAAAAAGAAATTCATGTTACCATCTAAAGTCTACTAGTGGCTTTTTGGTGTGTAATAAGTTTTAAAACTGATTTTGCAAGTTAGCATGGAGACCTTACCATTAATTTTTTTTTTTTTTTTTTTTTTGCGGTACGCGGGCCTCTCACTGCCATGGCCTCTCCCGTTGCGGAGCACAGGCTCCGGACGCGCAGGCTCAACGGCCATGGCTCACGGGCCCAGCCACTCCGCGGCATGTGGGATCTTCCCGGACCGGGGCAGAACCCGTGTCCCCTGCATCGGCAGGCGGACTCTCAACCACCGCGCCACCAGGGAAGCCCCTTTACCATTAATTTTGACAGTTTTTCATGAGGAAATTCTAAATCTCAAAGGAACCAAATACATTTGTATTCTGTGTATGTAAATGGCACCCCTGGGGTTGTGCAGTGCACAACCTATACAAACGTACACATGGCCCTAACTATTGGTGCTGTGTTCATCTTTTAGTTGTAGCATGGGGCTGGCCACTTGAGAAGTGTTTGGGGTAGCTGGAGTTACACACAGCCACACTAAGGTTCACAGCAACACTTCAGAAAGGAGCTAGTAAAGAAGCATATCGGTTTAATTGGTTAATTGAATTTTATGCCAGGCCCTTTACTTGCCCGTCGGCAAGGGCCTCAGAGTCCTGTGTGAACTCATCAGCTCGTGGAGGGCTTAGGCCTCCTCTCATGCTCTCAACTACAGAAAGCACACTTACTATCTACAGGGACGATATCAAATAGTTCTGTTCATCTGAATGCAAAAGTGAAACAAGTCCCATTCATATTTATTATAAATTGTTATTCACAGCACTATTTAATTACAAGGGAAAAGTAGTTAATGTCTTTTGCAAGTGATTATGTTTTAACCAGGGGTATGTACGTAAAGAAACCCTGGGGAGGGGTCTGCCTCCCCCCTTTTTTTAATAAATGGGGGGGCCTGGAGAAGCCACTTCTGCCTGTATTTCATTATCGGTTTGAAACTTTAGGTGGCCTCTCAGTCTTCCTAGAGTGTCGGCAAATGGCACTGACCAGATCCCTCCCCGGAGCCAACTGCTGCTCCAAGTATCCACTCTGACCAGCTTCTGTGCCCTCCCGAGGCAGCTGGCCATCTTCCCTCACCACAAGCTGGAAGCAAGGAGGAAGAGGTCACTTATACTGTATCCCCATCAGAGAGCTGTTGCTTCTTAGGAGAGCCTGTGAGCACTGAGGAGTGGGAGGTCTGACTGCTCCACGGGAAGATGCCTGTGTGGATTCGAACTCTCACCAAACAGTTGGGACGGTTTAGGATGTTCTCGCCTAAAATACAGGCTTTCTGGCATAAAGCAAAGTTATTTTGGAGGGCCCTGGGGCACCTTAGGGATACACAGTTGTTTCCCAGTAGTTGAAAGCAGCATAACGTGTGACTATGCAGACTTCTAAAAAACACTATGGACAGAGATAAGTGATGGTAAATGAAATAAAAGTCACAAAGGCAGATGCCCCAATCACGGGCTAGGACCTGTGCCGTTCTCCACGCTGGTAGTTTCTGGTGAGAGGGCAGCAGCAGTTTCTCCAGTTACAGTACACCAGCCAGTGACCTACAGATACGGAGACAGTCTCCCTTCTCTGACCCTATCCCTCCTCCAACTCCCCCCTGGGGGCCTCCCCTCTCCACCGCCATGTCCCTCAGCTCCTCGCCCTGCTGGCCTTGGCACCATCCAGAACGGGAGGGCTTCACCCAGCAGCTTCCTGTCCCAGGGCGCTGAAGTTGTCTGCAATCTGCAAGCTGAGTGCTGCAGAACCCCCAGGGGGCGCTATTCACACTGAGGCGCAGGAGATGGCATGTTCACTTAAAAAGAAAATTCGTGGCACAAATCAAAGTGTCTTGAAAGATGGGTGTCTTATCTAATTCACATAACGGTACATTATGCAATGGCAGCGTCCTTGATCCAACTCACCCATCATCTCTGGGTGACCTATTATTGATGTAGGGCCTACTTTCCTCCATTGATCTTCATACTCCTAAATTGTATCCAGGGTACATAGTCCATAATGTGCTTTATAGAATACATGCAAGAATCAAATACCCCTCCTCCCGTATAATATATGAACCTTGAATTAAACAGTCTCGGTATCAAATGGGGTCTTGTAGGGACCTTCTGTAACTGTATAAACCTAAATAATGGAAGTGAGTCTGTTTTCTCCTATACAATGAACACTGCATTGTACAGATCAGGGGTCATCAAACTCTTTCTGTAAGCGTTCAGGTAGTAAATATTTTAGGCTTTGTAGGCAAACAGTCTCTTGCAACTACTCAATTCTGCCTTGCAGTGCAAAAGCAGCCATAGGGTCCCAATAAAAGTTTACTTATGGACACTCAAATGTAAATTTCATATACTTTTCATGTGTGATGAAATATTATTCTTCTTTTGATTTTTTCAACCATTTAAAGATGTAAAAACTATTTTTAGCTTACAGCCTGTACAAAAACAGGGAGCAGGCTGGATTTGGCATGTGGGCAGCAGTTTGCCCTGTTATAGGTAATTTATAGACTTTTTCCAGCTCAAACATGATTATGTACTTAGCTTGACTAGAAATTAATGTCCCAAGTTAGTATAAGTATTAATCCCATTGCTTAGTCATTTATTTGACAAAGTAGAACCAGGTGTTTCTTTTTGGAAAATACTATTAAAAAGGAGTATCTTACTTACTCAAATAATTCCTGTCCTTTCTCCCTGGGGCTGGATAACAGGCCAGCCCCATGCCTCCTGGGGATGCTTACTGAGGAAGGATGGCGCGGGCCTGAGAGGAGAAGCACGGTTGGACGCTTGGTGAACCCAGTTGGGTGTCAGTGTAGCCCCTCCCCTATAAAGCAATAACCTTGTAGAGTTTGGCCCTTGAGTGGCACCTGGAAATAGTGCTGGCCCTGGGCTTGGGCTCTGAGTCTGTCACTCACTGAAGCTGCTGCCTGCAATTAAGAAGGGCCTTTCTGGGCCTGAACCCCAGTCTGCCCCAGGACACTGGACTGATTCCACCCCGAACCCAGTTCAGCCTTATCAGAATCTGGTCCCCACGGCCAGCCTGCTTTCCCCCGACTAGCTGGCACCTCCTTTTATGGAGGGTGGCACAGAAGAGCTTATTCCTAACAGAGCTGATCTGTCCCCCTTTCTGCTGGGTTCAGACTCTTAACCGGTTCTCTTCCTGCTGTATACATGTCCTCCTCTCCTCGCTGGGCTGCTTCGTGTGGCCCAACAGAGGAAGCTCTTCTATCTTACATTTCCTAAATGATTTGAGGGAGGTCTTCACCATTTCCCTCTACTGACTCTTTCTCCAAACCTGTCCCAACTCAAGGTGCACCTAATCAATAGACATCTCACAAGGGGACTCGCCTGGGGTGGGTGGGTGTCCTTTTCTCTCATGTCACCCTGGATGGAAGGGTGCACAATGATTGGTTAGAAAGTCAGCCCAAGAGCCAATTCCTCACCAGAGGCACAGGGCCCCAACAGAGACACAGAAGGTGGTTCCATCGACTGGTGCTGGAAGCTTCATATACCTCCTGTCAGCATCGCCTCTTCCCACTGTCAAGGTTAGGCTGCCAGTAGGGGCTTCTTTCTCAAGCAACCTTACGGCAACATGTCACTTTCTGTGCGTGTTGGAGGGGAGGAGTGAAGCTACGCATCCATTTCCTAAACGTTAAGAGTCATATATATGGATTTTTTTTTTTTTAGAATATATTTCCTTTTATTTATTTATTTATTTGGCTGTGCCGGGTCTTAGTTGTGGCACGCAGGATCTTTTAGTTGCGGCATGCGGGATGAAGTTCCCTGACCAGGGATCGAACCCAGGCCCCCCTGCATTGGGAGCGTGGAGTCTTAACCACTGGACCACCAGCGAAGCCCCCATATAAATGGACTTTTAATTAATATCCTCTGGACAAAATAACCCATCGGTCCTTGCATTATCAGAAGACTTGCAGGCCCAGTGTCCGTCACTATTGCCCATTGCCTAATTCTCTTTACACGCCTTGCTCAACACATGTGACACACCACGTACAAACGCAGCGCTGATGCAGCTTCTGAGAACCCCCTTCCTAACTTTTCAAGGAATCAAGTGACACAGGTCAACATTTCCTGCCGCGTGACCATGAGGCCTCTGGGTAGCTCTACTGGGTGTTATTTAAGAAAACAAAAATTTAGATATAGTCATTTTTAAAAGTTGAAACTTTGCAGAAAATAGACCAAAATAAAGAAGGTGAAGAGGAAAAACTTCACAGACTTTTAAAAAGTTAACTATACAGTCTTTTATTTCTAGCTTGAAAAGAAAAAAATGACCCTTAAATTAATAGGAAACTATTTACAGGATTAATCACATTTTAAGCCAGGACACTCAGCGTCCCTTGTTACAGGGAGAGGCTGGGACAGCTTAGGTGACCTGCCCAAGGGGCCCAAGCTCCTTGCCATAGCCAGGAGAGGACCCCGTCTCCTGACCGCCTGGCCCCACCCACAATGTACAAAATATCAGAGGGGTGCCACAGCCATTTTGATAACAAATAATTATGGGCCTTTTTAGTGTTTAAGAGAAACCTTAATTTTTTTGGTATGTAGAATCGGTCTAGAAACTTGTAGGATTTAGGAAATTCTTAGTTTAAAAAAAGTAAGTTTTTCTCTCCCACGGGACCCAGGACCTCTCCCCAGGCACCCCCGGGTCTTTTCATGACAGGAATAAGGAGTCGTGGGCTCCATCAAGTCCTGACAGGCACATCCGCAGCTTCACTGTCTCAGGGTCCTCCTTCCACGGGCTGGTGGCTTGGATCTGTGCTTTGGTTCAAAGTGTTTTGGAGAATGTCTTCTTGCTTATTCTCTGGAAACGACACGATGGACACAGAGTCCCAGGCATCATCCTTTGGCGAGCTGTCCTTGTCCAAGGCGTCTAAGATGGGCTGAGCTGGATCCTTTAAATACTTGAAAAGGTTGAACACCATTATCATAATTTGTTTATCAGTTCCAAATACCAGAACTTCATACTTTAGTTTTAGTTGGCATTATCCTATTTCATTCAGGTATAACTTCCAATTCTGTCCACCAACGAAGTAACTTCTAAAACCGGAACCCCTGTTCACCCCCCATCTCAATAACTCACATGAATCCAAGGGCCAACCCAGGGAATACTCTGAAAGCACGAAAGGGCAGCGTAACTCAGGAAAAGCAAGTTCTGACTTGCTGCACTGGATGAGGGCTTGTGGATTATCAATCCTAAAATGTCTCTGGAATTCTAACTTTTCAGGGAAGGAGGAAATGGAGCCTCTTGTTCAACTACCATGGGGGCAAAGAGGGAAAGTTCACGAGCATTTTTCTCAGCCACTCCATCCACTGGTTGGTTCTACTTCACACAACACACGGGGTGCAGAGGATCTGCGCTATGCAGCCCTGGGCGAACCAGAAAGCGCAGGTCCTCAAGGCAAAGTGCCGGTCCACAGGCCTTAACTTGCCCTGGCCCTCCTGCCTTGGCTCTGGGCTTAGCCATCAATTACCAAGTTACCAAGAACCAACTGCCTGGCTCTTGGAAATGCTGAAAGATACTGAAATACGGTCAGCTTAGAGCTGGCTGGTGAGAAGACGAATAACCACGAATCACGCGCACTTGTGAAACCTCAAAAATATAAGTGAAACCTGATTCATTATTCTCATGTAACTTCAGTGACCTTTGATACAGACTTTTCACACTTTCCCAGAAAAGTGAACCGAAAGACTTTATGTTTTAGATTCAAGCACCAAAGGAACAACTAGTAGTAAATTCACTTACTACGGTCCTGCGAGACAGAGTTATTTTTAAAATTTTTTGCCTGTGCCACGTGGAATGCGGGATCTTAGTTCCCTGTCCAGGGATTGAACCTGTGCCCCCTGCAGTGGAAGCTCAGAGCCTTAACCACGGGACCACCAGGGAAGTCCCGAGACAGAAATTATTGATGCAAGTAAAATTCTGAGTTGAGAGCTGTTACGTTGTGACAGTATTAACCACGGAAGGTTTTTGTTTTTTTTTTGTGGTAAGAACACCTAACATGAGTTCTACCTTCTTCACACAGTTTTAAGTGCACGAGACAGTACTACCTACAGGCACAATGTTGTACAGCAGAAACCAGAACTTCCTCATCTTGCATAACTGAAACTTTGTACCATGTGAAAGCAACTCCCCGCTCCCCCTGCCACCTGGCCCCTGGTAACCACTGTGCTACTCTCTGCTTCTATGAGTTTGACTATTACTCTATTTAGATTCTTGATAGAAGTGGAATCCTGCAGCATTTGTATGGAGGTTCCAGTAGAGAATTTAACATGTGCTTCGCATAATGTCTATGTACTTTAAACACCTCATGACAGATGAAGGAAAACAAGTGACTATAGCTCTTTCTAGAAGCACCACTCTGTCTTTACAGACTAGATACAACAACATAAGGTTCTGTTTCCAGTACTTTTACCCTGATTTTACTGCAGAATGATAAATAGTTCTAAATATGCTTGTATCAGCTAGCTTCTAATCCCAAGAATGTCCCGGCTGTCTCCTCAGAGGGCCTGGTTCCCTCGCAGAGCCTCAGGGGGTCGCTGGAGCTGGGCAGGAAAACAGGGCTTTCCATGAGACCTACCCACTCCACTTTTCTTTCTTAAATCCTTTAAAATACTAGTAACATCCCCTGTGTACTCGGCGTGCAAGGCTTTGAACTCACGGCTCTGGGTGTTTACTCTAGAATCCTCCTGCCTGCACACTGTCTGACCCAAAGCTCATGCTCTTGACTGCTGTCCCCACTGGTCCATGTCCCCTCCAGCCAGGCTCCAAAAGCCCGGAACTCTCGTGTTGTCTCCAGAGGGACCTACTGCGGCCGATCTCCTGTCCGGGCCAGACCAGGCCACCTTTCGGCCAACCTCATGCCATTAAAAAAATTAAAAAAAAATTTTTTTTTTACTTTATTTAACTAATTAATTAATTAATGTATTTGGTTGTGCCGGGTCTTAGTTGCCGCGTGTGGGATCTTCGTTGCGGCATGTGGGATCTAGGTCCCTGAACCCTGGGGATTTAACCCTGACCCCCTGCATTGGGAGTGCCGAGTCTTAGCCACTGGACCACCAGGGAAGTTGCCCCCCAATTTTTTTTTAATTGTGGTAAAATACACATAACATGAAATTTACCATCTTAACCATTTTTAAGTGTACAGCTCAGTAGTGTAAAGTCTATTCACATTGTTGGGCAATGATCACCACCATCTGTCTCTAGAACTTTTTAATTAATTAATTAATTTATTTGGCTGTGCCGGGTCTTAGTTGCAGCATGTGGGATCTAGTTCCCTGACCAGGGATTGAACCCGGGCCCCCTGCATTGGGAGTGTGGAGTCTTAACCACTGGACCACCAGGGAAGTCCCTAGAACATTTTTCATTTTGCAAAACTGAAACTGTCCCCGTTAAACACTCACTGCCCATTTCCTCCCTCCCTCCGGACCCTGGCAACCACTATTCTACATTCTGGTTCTGTGAATGTGAGTACTCTAAGCACCTCATATAAGTGGAATCATGTAGTATTTGTCTTTTTGTGACTAATTTATTTCCCTTATCATAATGTCCTCAAGGTTCATCCATGTTGTAGCATGTCTCAGAATTCCCTTCCTTTTTAAGGCTGAGTAATATTCCATGCATATGTATATACCACATCTCTCTCTTGTTTTTTTGGCTGCACCTGTGGCTTGCAGGCTCGTAGTTCCCTGACCAGGGATTGAACCCGAGGCCAGAGCAATGAAAGCGCTGAGTCGTAACCACTGGACTACCAGGGAACTCCCACCATATTTTATTTATACATTCATCTGTCGATGGACACTTGGGTTGTTTCTACCTTTTGGCCATTGTGAATAATGCTGCTATGAACATGGGTGTACAAAGAACCAAGTGCTGCTTTTAGCACAAATCTCAGTGTCATGGCTTTGTCCACTGCTCTACTCTTAGGTGTTACCAGGGGGGCATGAAAGGCGGACACGTCACCCTTTTAAATGTGTACACACATACCTCTTCTATTTGTGATGGGATGCTTGGTGCAGTGTGAAACCAGTATTTAACCAGGCCTCTGTATTTCAGCACCAGGAAGAGACAGGCCCCCACCAGCACTGACAGCAACAGAAAGGTTCCCATAGAGATCAGGATGACTTGTTGAAGCTTGGTAGAGGCTAAACAGGTGACATAAAAGTGAACAAGATGACCATCCTACATACGATACAAACATTGGGTAATTTCTCATCCACCACTGCAATAAATAGAGTTCATGTCCCAGTAAACTGGATGGATACTGCCCCTCCTCCACCCAGCCCTGTATGCTTTAATTAACAGCTAGTAAAGGCAAGCCTAAAACAAAGCAAGTGTTAGCTGTCTGGCAGCTCTTGCTACTGGAGACTTTAGCACAAGCTTGTTATGTCTACAGTGAAGTGCTGTCCTAGCCCCTTCTCTCTGGGTCTCCACACTCTCACCACCCTCCACCTAATAAGGAATCCCTGACTGCACTATTTTAGGAGTGTTCTGTTCCCAGCTCAGAAAGGACTTAAGAAAGCATACATTACCATCCACTGTTGTTTCGGAGCAAGATATGTTGCTTAAATGCCCAGGTCTAGAGATGTTTTCTTTTGCCAAAAACAGTTCTGCCTTGAGTTGGAAACAGTATACTCTTAAGGGTTTTAAATCATTCAACGTGATGAAGTTGCTCCTGAAACGGTGTGTCACCTACGTAAAATACACCAAGAACCACACCTGAAAATCACCCACATAGACATGGTCAAGCCCCTTCCATCTTCTCCAATGTTTCCTCAAATTCACACTGAACACAATAACCAAAGAAGAAGGTAATTCTGTTTCTAAACAAACAGAATACCAATTTTGTATGTATCACATATGCTTATAGCAGACAAATTTTATATGTGAAAATTGGTGAGGAACGTCAAGAAAGATGCTGATGGCATTAGAGCTGTGTTTCTGGCTGTGAGGTCCGAGGGCCCAACCGAAGCCCCATCACAGCAGTGGAGGGTCCAAAGCTGGAATTTAGCAAATCCCAGTTTCTAGGACGAAATTTTCTCCTTTCAAATGAACATTTTGTATTTCATGGTTAATCTCATCTAGATACTTGACGTTAGTCAACAAATAAAGGAAAAAAGTCATTCTAGGAAATAATGTTCCTTTGGTTCCCAATCTGCTTCTGGTTTTCACTGAAATGTGCTGACTCCTTTTATAGTTTTGGTCGAAATGATCTGAGTGATTTATGTCATCAGGAAAGAGCTGGGTCCCAAATTCTTAGCGGATTCTGTCCCCTCCTTCCCTCCCTGCTGCTACCCTCCCTCGGGTCTTGTCACCTCCACATGGTCAGTCAATGGTCCCTCACTCTCACCTCAGACAAACTGTCACTGTTCCACAGGGAAAGGAGGAAAAAAACCACTATATTACAGCTATATATATAGGATATATATAGCTATATATATATAGGATTTCTCATAAAGGACTGCTTTCATTTTTTTTTCTTTTTTGGCTGCTGTGGGTCTTCGTTGCTGTGTGCGGGCTTTCTCTAGTTGCGGCGGGCGGGGGCTACTCTTTGCGCGGTGCGCGGGCTTCTCATTGCGGTGGCTTCTCTTGTTGCGGAGCACGGGCTCTAGGCGTGCGGGCTTCAGTAGTTGCGGTGTGTGGCCTCTGTAGCTCCGAGGCATGCATGTGGGATCTTCCCAGACCAGGGATCGAACCTGTGTCCCCTGCATTGACAGGCGGATTCTTTTTTTTTTTTTTTTTCTTGCGGTACGCGGGCCTCTCACTGTTGTGGCCTCTCCCGTTGCGGAACACAGGCTCCGGACGCACAGGCTCAGCAGCCATGGCTCACGGGCCCAGCCGCTCGGCGGCATGTGGGATCTTCCCGGACCAGGGCACGAACCTGTGTCCCCTGCATCGGCAGGCGGACTCTCAACCACTGCGCCACCAGGGAAGCCCCAGGACTGCTTTCTGATTTTGAGATACTACAGTAGAATATACTATAGCCATTTGAAATGGTGGAATATCACACACACTCCGGAACGTGGAGGTGAAGCTGCTTACATATGTTGACTGAAAAAAGGCAGGTTTTTCAACAGTATATAGAACATCATCTTATTATTTATTTATTTATTTGGCCACGCTGCGGGACCTAAGTTCCCCGACCAGGGATTGAACCCGCGCCCCGTGCAGTGGAAGTGCGGAGTCTTAACCACTGGGCCGCCAGGGAAGTCCCATGATCTTATTTTTAAAAATACAAAATGATCATATTATATTTGAATAGTAGGATTAGAGATGAGTTTTAATTTTTTTCCCTCCGATTTGAAATGATGACTGCCATGGCAGAGGAGAAACATTTTTACTCCTGATGCCACATACAGCAATTTTAAGGACAACATTCTTTTTGAGTAGTTTATTTTGGCAGCCAGTTGGCTATTCCAAAAGTTAGAATCACAGACTGCGGAGAAGAGCTACCATGCAGGCCTGAGACCGCTGTCCTTAGAAAGGCTTGCTTACAAGGCTGACCCAAGGCTGGCATCTGGGACTTGGATTTGAGCAGTGTTTCCACCATTCCCTGACTGATAAGGGTGGTTTCGTGTATAAACAATGCTCTTTATGCTGAACACCTGCTCTCCCTCTGGGAGTCTGGAGTTTTGGTGTCTATGTTGGGCAGAGGGTGCCCCAGTGACCAGCCCCTGGGCACTGAGCCTCTAACGAGCTTCTCTGGTAGATAAGATTTCACACGTGCTGTCACGTCACTCTTGTTGTTAAGTGTGTCCTGGGTGACTTCCAGGGGAAGACTCGGAAGCTTATGCCTGGATTCCTTTAGACTTTGCCCCATGTGCCTCTTCCCTTTGCTGAGTTTGTTTTGTGTCTTTTCTCTGGAATAAATCACAGCCTCGAGTACAACTATACACTGAGTCCCATGCATCCTTCGAACAAATCTAGGGGTTGGACTTGGGGACCCCTGACATACAGACTCACAGCTGGAATGGAGATCGTACAGGTGGCTTTCAGAGTTACTTTAGCCCCAGAATCTTTTGTTCATGAAAGTCCAAAGTATACACGGTCTGGCTGAAAGGGAGAAAGGGGAATCCCTTCTGCATTCTTCCAGGCGTTCTCTATTCCAGTTGACCAGAACTTGACCTCAGGATTTCCGGAAACGATTATTTCTTTCTTCCCTATTTGCTAAGAGTCTGTTCTTCAGTGAGTTTTGCCTTCCTCGGTGTTTTTACACTCACCACAAAGAAATGAAGAGCAAGTGCAAACATCAACTATGTGGGAGAGAAACAGCAATTAAGAGCATGGACCCTGAGGCTAGATGTCTCCTTTGCTTTGCTGTCAGTTGCTGGCCTTGGGCTAGTTACTTAACCACTTGGTTTCCCTCTCTGTGAAACAGGTGGGTGTAAAGGTTAAATGAGATGAGGTATCTAAAGTGCCTGGGCCAGGTGCCAGACACAAAGAAAGCTCTGGATAAACATAAGTTCTTATTCTTATAAAAAATTATAATAATGTTGAACTTAGGAAATCACGAATTTACACAGGTAGTAAAACATCACTAAATGTAGCTTGGAGGGACTTCCCTGGTGGTCCAGTGGTGAGGACTCCACGCTTCCACTGCAGGGGGTGTGGGTTCGATCCCTGGTTGGGGAACTAAGATTCCGCATGCCGTGCGGCGTGGCCAAAAAATAGAGGGAAAAAAATGTAGCTTGGATAATCAGATACTGGAGGTGATTAGAGGCCATCAGTTTTTTCTTGTGCTACCCAGGGCTGACCAGACCCCTTTTGGTCTGACCCACCTTTGTCAACCTTACCCTGCCCCAGTCCCTCACGTGGCCTGCATTTCTAAAGGATCCGAGCACGTGCAGTTCCCCAAATGTGCTGAGCCTTTTCAAACCTACTGGCCCTTCTCCCTAGAACACTCTCTCTCCTTCCAGTAGACTTTTCACCTATTCATATTGCCCTCTTTGCAAACCATGCAAACCAGAGAATTCATATAGTTAAACCTTGCAGACTGCAGTAGTAAATTCATTGCTGTAGAAACAGGCCCACAGAAGCTCCCCAAACTTCGGAGTGTGGCAAAGGCACCATGGGCACCGGCTGAATCCAGACCCAGACCATGGGGACCATGTGATACCAGGCAGAGGGGGCCCTGCAGATGGGTCTGGTGGGAGGGGAGTCTCAGCACAGTGAGTAGAAGCAGAGGTCCTGAAGAGAAAGATCAAAACCACTAAGGCTCAGCCCCTAAGGGGATACTGGGATACCCTGGTGTCCTTGGCCACTTTAAAGTAGACTTTCTTTTGCTATCCGTAAACTCCAAAGAAATGAAAATCAAAAACAAAGAAGAAAAATGCTCTTGCCTGTTTGCTTCCTCCCTTTTCCCAGTAGTAGACATAATACCAAAAAAAGGCCACCGAGGCAGGGACATCAAAGGGAGAAGAAAAGCTGATGATAAGGGAACCCTCTTCTGGGGTCACCCAGATGTCTTCTGGAGGCCCGATGGTGGCTGAAATAGAATTACAAACAAAATCAATCCATCAGTCTATGTATATACGTAGATACACATATATACATACTCATGTACATCATATATATATATATATATATATATATATATACAGGATATGTATATTGTACATGTAATTATACTTAGTATGGTACACACATGCATATATTTATATATGCAATGAGATTGCATTCAGACTACCAGAGGCTGTTCTGGGCACCAGATTTACTTGGAAGGCTCCGGGGCAGGTAGCCCAGTGGAGCTACAGAGTGGCCCCAGGGGTTTCTAGCCTTCGGCGGAAGGAGGGGTCCTCACAGTTGTCCACATGGCCGCGCCTGCCCACCCCCAGGAGACAGCTCAGGTACAAGGATCGGGCAGGTACAGGGCACTCCCTGGCTCAACCACAAGAGCCAGTATTTCTCATCACAATTCCACAAGAAGAGTTTCCAGAGTCCCCACAAGGGACATGCCCAGTTACAAGAACCCCTTCACTCAGCAATGCCCCAGACACGGTTTCCTACCAGGTGGTTAAGACTGGCCTGGTTGAAGTGCTATTTACCAACCAGAGGTCCTTCTGACCATAAGCAATGCTAGTAAGTCAGAAAGAGAGAAACAAATATCGTGTATTAACGCATATATGTGGAATCTAGAAAAATGGTACAGATGAAGCGGTTAGCAAGGCAGAAATACAGATGTAGAGAACAAACGGATGGACACCAAGGGGGGAAGTGGCAGGGTGGTGGTGTGATGAATTGGGAGATTGGGATTGACGTATATACACTAATATGTATAAAATAGATAACAAATAAGAACCTCCTGTATAGCATGGGGAACTCTAATTCACTTTGCTGTATAGTAGAAACTAACACAACATTGTAAAACAACTATACCCCAATAAAAAAAGAAAAAGAAAAAAAAAATAACGTGGTTCATATGCCACCTTTATCAGGTTTCCAGAGAGCTGGAAGGTTAACCAAAGGTCAAATTTTCATGCAGAGAGGGAAAAGATTTTGTTAGCCCACCAAAAGTGGTGTTTACAAACTTTTAAGTATGTGTATCTTTCTAGCTTTTTCTAATACAATGATTAAATATAATAACTGAGAAATATTACCATCATACATCTATTTGTTAAGGCTTTTCATATAAGTCACAGGACAGCCAAGGACTATGGCTCATAATATGCTCTCTTAGAAGGAAGATTATGGCATTTATCAGGTGAGCATTTAAATTGTATAATTAACCAGAGGAACTCAGATCAAAATACAGGTTGTGTCCTCCAAGTTCTAAGAGGCCTGTTTCTGCACCTTCTATACACACAGATGATCATATCAGGGTGAACAGTTCTGCGTTCACCAAAGTGGGGCTGGATTTCTCTCTCTCTCGCTTCCACACTCTGCCCTGGGCTCTCCCAGGTTGGGGAGGGTTAGGCATGTGTTCTGGTCACCTTTCTCTCTGTGTAAAAGTAACTGGTCCCTGCAGGGTTTGCACTCATGCCCTCTGATCTCCTTTGTTCTGGTGGAGGAACTAAGTCCAGACAGATACAGGGTCGGGCCTGGCCCACCTCAAGCCACAGCGATGTTAGTGGATTAGCTGTGTGTAACAAAAAGCTCTCATTAAACCCGCTCACAGATGCTGGCACTCATGTCTTCAAGCTACGCTTTTGAAAGCGAAGTGACTGGAGCATGGAACAACATGTGGACCTGCAGGCCCAGGGCCCCGCTGAGCAGATTCTCTAGACTTTTCTGTGACTTACCCACCGGAGTGGGCATGGGAGCCTGGATGACTAATCACTTAACCGCTGAAAGGTCAGCACCGAAAGACCTGCCTTTCTGAAGGGCGTGCCAGATGGAGAATCTGATACCAACGTGATGAGTCTGTCTCTCGAAGGCGGACAGTCTGCCTTTTCTCTGGGCCCTGAAGGAGGGCTCAGTGGATCTACGGGTCATTACTGATAGCAGTGTCCACAGACTGAACGATCACTCTAAACCTGGCAACACGGACTTTATATCCATGTCCACACAGATCTACGTAACAACCACAGAAGGCCATCCCCATTTCCCAGAGGGGGAAACTGAAGCCCAGAGGGACATTACGTGCCCAGAGTAACAGCCGGTAAGTGGCAGTGTTGGGATTTGAACCCAAGTTTATGTGATGCCAAAGCCTGCCCCCTTCAGGCACCATCTCATCCCTCTACTCTCAGTAAAGCATCTTCAAGTTGGTTACCCATCCTGACTTGACCGCAAGTGCTGAAAGCAGCGATGGGCTCTAAGAACACCACTGTCTTGAAGTTTACCAGTGACTCCCCACCAGTAACTAACCGAGGACATGGCTGCCCAACTCTGGCCGGGAGGAGAGAGAGCAGCAGCTGGCTGACTCTGGACCAGCGACTTCATGACAGGTCCTGCTTCTGATACCGCCATTACTTTTTTCTCCACTAATTCCCACTTAGGTAACGCTTGATAGCTCAGATGTGTGATGGTTCTCCACTCAAGGACAAATAACTTGTCCACAGAAGACCAGCCAGCAGGGACTGCACTGTCTTCTCGTACCATCCTCAAATTGCTAGCAAAAACCTTTTTTTAAAAAAATAATTTAAAAAAATTTATTTATTTATCTTGGTTGTGCTGGGTCTTAGTTGCGGCATGTGAACTCTTAGTTGCGGCATGCATGTAGGATCTAGTCCCCTGACCAGGGATCAAACCCGGGCCCCCTGCACTGGAAGTGTGGAGTCTTAACCACTGCACCACCAGGAAAGTCCCTTTCTTAGCTTCTATTACAGAAAATTTCAAACATATAGAAAGTAGAGAGAAGACTGTAAACAAAGCTCATATACTCATCACCCAACTTTAAAGCAACCATCAAGCCCTGACAAGTTTTGTTTCTCCTGTGCCCATCCACCTTGTAAGGACCACCTTGCCCCTCCCACTCTCTGGATTATTTTGAAGGAATCTCAGACATTACATCATTGCATCTGTAAATACTTCAGTATGTATCTTGAAAAGACCAGACTCCCCGCCTTTTTAAAAAAACATAACAAAATACCATTACAACACCTAAAGTATATTAGCAACAATTGCTTTATAAATCATCAAAGATCTAGACAGTGATCACATTTCCCCAATTGTCTTATACCTCTGTTTAATCTGAATCAGGATCCCACGAAGTTCCACACTTTGTGTTTGCATAGAGACCGGAGAAACATTAGGCACGGCTGACCATGTGAAAAATGAATAATTGAAGGAACACATCTATAAACTAGTGTCTGACGACTCTCATGCTCCCTTCCAACATCTGGGAGCATATCTGTTCATTCAATCGTTCCACAGATATTTTCTCCTATGTGCCAGGTACTGTTCAAGGCTGAGCTAAAATCCTTCCTGAACGTAAAAGAAGTTGTGCCATGTAACAGTGATCAGTGAAGCCAATATGCTAGTATTCCCTCCAGCACAGAGGTTAGCAAACTTTCTCAGTAAAGCACCAGAGTGAACTGAGGCTCTGACTGGTCACGCAGCCCCTGTTGCGACTACTCAGCTCGCCTGTTGCAGCTTGGAAGCAGCCATAGACAGTATATGAAAAGATGGGGAAACTGCATTCCGATAAAACTTTTTTTTTAAAAAATTGAAGTATAGTTGATTTACAATATTGT
The DNA here is from genome assembly GCF_005190385.1 of Monodon monoceros. Classification (NCBI taxonomy): domain Eukaryota; kingdom Metazoa; phylum Chordata; class Mammalia; order Artiodactyla; family Monodontidae; genus Monodon; species Monodon monoceros. The sequence continues at coordinate 11,646,872 of NW_021703767.1, forward strand.
GTTAGTTTCAGGTGTACAGCAAAGTGATTCAGTTATACATGTATTCTTTTTCAGATTCTTTTCCATTATAGGTTATTATAAGTTCCCTGTGCTATACAGTAGGTCCTTGTTGTTTACCTATTTTATATATAGTAGTGTGTATATCTTAATCCCATACTCCAAATTTATCCCTCCCCCCCTTTCCACTTGGGTAACCGTAAGTTTGTTCTCTATGTCTGTGAGTCTGTTTCTGTTTTGTAAATAAGTTCATTTGTATCATGTTTTTAGATTCCCCATGTAAGTGGTATCATACAATATTTCTTCCTCTGACTTACTTCACTTATATGATAATCTCTAGGTCCAACCATGTTGCTGCAAATGGCATTATTTCATTCTTTTTTATGGCTGAGTGGCATTCCATTGTACACATATAACACATTTTCTTTCCAATAAAACTTTACAAAAACCGGTTGGTGGGCGGGATTTGACCTGCAGGCTGCGGTTTGACAACTCCCAGGCCTAGCAAATCACCCTCCCCTAGCCCCAGCTTCCGTGGTCAGTACTCGGGTTTGACCATCATACCCACCTGGGTGCTGGTTATTTAGGGTGAGAGGCAGGACGGAGGGGCGTGGAGTCAGTACCGCTCAGCGAAAAGGAAAGTGAAGAAAACCTGCAAACGTTGAAGGAAGTTTGTACCCAAGTCGTCTTACCATTCCGATAGTGTTCGAACCAAGGCGCCTTTACCCAGGCAGAGACGAGGTCCCCCAGCTTAGCTCGGAGGCGTAAAGTGATGTTGAAATGCCGTGGGAAGCCCTCCGAGAGGCTGTTTGCGGTAAAGTTGCACTCTGTCCCGGTGAGGTTCGTACAATCCACCCTGCTGTCTTTTCTGTTGACGTCATACCAGGTACTACTAGTGCTGCTGCAAAGGGAAGAAGGATTTTACTTTGCACAAGTCTCTCTTTGATCACCTATTAAGTTTCCCCAGAGATGAGTTTTTATTTATTTATTTATATTTAATTTTTATTTTTTTTTGCGGTACGCGGGCCTCTCACTGCTGTGGCCTCTCCCGTTGCGGAGCACAGGCTCCGGACGCGCAGGCCCAGCAGCCATGGCTCACGGGCCCAGCCGCTCCGCGGCATGTGGGATCTCCCCGGACCGGGGCACGAACCCGCGTCCCCTGCATCGGCAGGCGGACTCTCAACCACTGCGCCACCAGGGAAGCCCCAGAGGTGAGATTTTAATTCGATGTTTTTGATTGAGACATTGCTCACATACCATACACTGCCCCCATTTAAAGTGTACAATTCAATGGATTTCAGTAAATTCACACGGTTGAGCAGCCTCAGCACAATCCACTTCAGAACACGTTCATCATCCCCTAAAAACCCCTGCACCTACAGCAGTCACTCTCCACTTGTCCACCCCCAAGCCCTGCGGTACCACTGATCTACTTTCTATCTCTATGGATTTGCCTGTTCTGGACATTTCATAGAAATACACTCATAAACTATGTGGTCTTTTGTGACGAGTGCCCTTCACTTAGCCTGTTTTACTTAGTATGTTTTCAAGCGTGATACGTGTTGTAGCATGTAGCAGTACTTCATCCCTTCTTATGACCAAATAATGTCCCATTGTATGTACATACCACATTTAGTTTATCCACTGATCTGCTGATGGGCACCTGGGTTGTCTCCACTTTTTGGCTATTGTGAATAATGCTAAGAATATTCACATGTAAATTTCTTTGTGAACTTATGTTCAGTTCTGTGGGGTGTATACCTAGGAGTGGACTTGCCGGGTCATATGGTAACTCTATTTTTAACTGATTTCCGAAGTAGCTGCACCATTTTACATTCCCACCCACAATGTATGAGGGTTCCAATTTCTCCTTAACGTCACCAACACTTGTTATTATGCCTTTTTTATTTTATTTTATTTTTTAAATAAATTTATTTAATTTATTTTTGGCTGCATTGGGTCTTCATTGCTGCACACGGGCTTTCTCTAGTTGCGGTGAGCAGGGGCTACTCTTCATTGCGGTGCGCAGGCTTCTCATTGCGGTGGCTTCTCTTGTTGCGGAGCAAGGGCTCTAGGCACGCGGGCTTCAGTAGTTGTAGTACACAGGCTCAGTAGTTGTGGCTTGCAGGCTCTAGAGCGCAGGCTCAGTAGTTGTGGCGCACAGGCTTAGTTGCTCCGCGGCATGTGGGATCTTCCTGGACCAGGGCTCGAACCCGTGTTCCCTGCATTGGCAGGCGGATTCTTAACCACAGCACCACCAGGGAAGCCCATGCCTTTTTTATTGTAGCCATCCAAGTGGCTGTATTTTCCCTAGTCACTAATGATGTTGAGTATCTTTTCACGTGCTTATCGGCTATTTGCATATCTTCTTTGGAGAACTGTCTACTCAAATCCTTTGTATTTTAATTGGGTTATTTGCCTTTTAATTTTGAGTTGTAAGAGTTCTTTATACATTCTGGATACAAGTCCCTTATCAGATATACGATTTGCAAACATTTTCTGCCGTTTTGTTCTACAGTTGATTTTAATGCTTCAAACTCAGCCTCTGTAGCCTATGATTTAGGAACGATACTGTGTTCATACAAACCATACCCATACTTCCTGCTGGTGTAGAGTTTGTTTTTACCCCATAGCTGCCCATTTAAAGAGAGTCTTGGCCACATGAAAACTTTGCCAAATGTTAAGGCCATGCATCCTTGTAAGTGAGAATGCATTCCCCAGAGTCCCAATGCCACCTGCCCACGTGGGATTCTACTCGCTGACTCTGAGCTCTGTCCTTAGGTGACTGACTTGAGAAAAGGCAGGGAGGTAGCTCTAGAAGCCTCAGTAGTGCGGCAGCAGGCACTGTCCCCTCTAGGGACAGGCTGTGCCCTGGACAGCAACTCTGGCCTGGAAAGCAAGGCCAGGGGAGACAGGAGAAATGAGGCTGGGGGGTCACGGCCACCAGCTCTCACACAACACATGTGCTTCTAAGTGTACCTCTGACCCTGCCTGGAGGCTTATCTTCTGCTAATGTGGCGGATGACCAGATGAAAGCCACATCAAGATGTGTGGCCAGGGATTCCACAGAAGATGCCCACCATACTCACATACCACCACGCCCTGGGGTCACAGGCCCTAATGGGGAAAGGGACCACAAACCACAGGCACCCCCTCTCAGTCTGGGGGTGGTGTGCTTCACAAGGGGGTAAGTGATTTTTTTTTTAAGTTATACAGATACTTAAAAGTACTATAACCTTCTCCCTGCCAATCCCAGCTGTTGAACTGGGGCAAAAGGCCCTCTCCCTGATTTGCCAGGGAACTGACCACCCATGTTCCATCTCCTCCCCTCACCTCCAAGCTTGCCCCTTTCGGATTTATCCCAGGGATGCAAGGGTTTTTCAATATGCGCAAGTCAATCAGTGTGATCCACCATATCAACAAATTGAACAATAAAAACCACATGATCATTTCAATAGATGTAGAAAAAGCTTTTGAGAAAATTCAACACCCATTTATGATAAAAACTCTCCAGAAAGTGGGCATAGAGGGAACCTACCTCAACATAATAAAGGCCATATATGACAAACCTACAGCTAACATCAGACTCAAGGGTGAAAAGCTGAAAGCATTTCCTCTAAGGTCAGGAACAAGGCAAGGAGGTCCACTCTCGCCACTTTTATTCAACATAGTTTTGGAAGTCCTAGCCAATCAGAGAAGAAAAAGAAATAAAAGGAATCCAAATTCGAAAAGAAGTTAAACTGTCACTGTTTGCAGATGACATGACACTATACATAGAAAATCCTAAAGACGCTACCAGAAAACTACTAGAGCTCATCATTGAATTTGGTAAAGTTGCAGGTTAAAAAATCAATACACAGAAATCCGTTAAATTTCAGAACTACTTTTTAAAAGTGTTTCTCAAAAAAGGTGTTTAAAAGGGCACAAGCCATCCAAATTTAAATGAGAGATGACACATGAAGGTCAGCAGTTTGTGGGGGTGGGGGGAAGTGGAGTTCTGGAAGGTGGCCTCCCCATCTAATTGCAAAGGGTAAAAATAAGGTGCTGTGGGCCCCATTTAAATGGATAATGAAATGGACACAGCCTCACGAGCATGGCACTGCCCCATGTCTGGTCTGGACTCCCACCCTCTTGCCCAGGCTTATGTTGAATCAGCCAGTCTGAGCCTTACCCAGCAAGTAGTCCTGGCTCCTGGCAATGTACTCATGTGGATGGCCTCTGTCCCTTTTACCTAATTTTGAAAGCAACCTCATCATGAGAGGGAGAACAGCATAATGATTAAACACATGGACTCTGGGGCCAGATTACCTGGGTTCAAATCCCAGTTACTTCACTTCTCTGTTCCTCAGTCTTCTTATCTATAAGATGGGATGAACTATAGCATCTGACTCTCAGGGTTGTCCTGACAGTTCAAACAGTGGACACCAGGAAAGTGCCTGGATCAGGGCCTGGTGCCTAGTAACCACCATCTAAATGTCTGTTAAACACCTGGGCAACCAATGATTTCACTGTCCAGCCTCTGTTACATCACTTCCAAAAATGATGAAGTTTTTTCCCTTTGAACCCAGCAAGTCATCGTCCAGAAATGTAAGAAAACAATCCGACACAGTTTATGTTTGAGGACATTACTTATAACAGTCACAAACTGTCAACTCTTATACCACTCGTGAGTGAGGAAAAGTTTAAAAAATCCTGAGTGATACATCATATAACAGAACATAGAATAAAAATGTTCACACAGAAATAACTGTATGAAAAAAGTGGCTACATGCTTAACTACATTAAGTTAAAAGGAAAGAAAAAAAGGAAACAGAACACAGAAGCATAACCCCAGTTTTGTTTCAGTCTTACACACATGCTGGCACATTTGCAAACAACTGCATGTATTTAGAAAAAAATGTCTAGAGAGAAATACACTAAAATGAGAATAGTGATTTTTCTTGGACAGCAGGTTGTTTTAATTTTATTCTTTTTACTTTTCTGGATTTTCCACATTTTCTATAAAGAAAATGTATTGCTATTAAAATTATAAAACAATGACATTTAAAAAATGCATTGGGAAGACTGGGCAAGTGGGGTGTGACCTAGAAAGGGCCCTGCTGTCTGCCTGTTTTTATTTTCAAGAAAAAACAGAAATTCGGTTCTTTTTTTTTTTTAAGTGAAATCTCCAGATGTTTAAATGTTGGCACTAATTGGAAAAAAAAAATTAAACACTGTGACCAAACACAGACTTTAGGCCACATGACCTGCAACTTCTGGTTTAAACTTAAAATTTGCCCACAAAGTGCTCTATGTAATTTTGGCTTTGCTACTGTGACTGTCAAAAAACAGAGGCACGTTTATTTATAATTATAGTGATGTTTTACTGGAGAGAAACAGAATGGAAACTTTTAAGTCCCAGGAGCCTCAAAATTAAATTATTTAATGTAACTAAAATGTCCTAAACATGTGAAAGTACCTAGAAACAAACCAACAAAAAAAGCAAAGGCCCTCTTCCATGATCAAATCTGTAATTGGAAAAGAAAACAAAATTAGCTTCTGTTTGAGTTTTCAGTGACCCCCTCAGCTTTTACAAATAGGGACATTCACATTCAACACATCACATCCCAAACCAACCTCTAACCTGGTAAAATATCCACAAAATGCTTTCCGAATAGAAAACACAGTGAAACAGGTTGGTCTGTGATGTGAAACTGTCAAAGGCTTTAACAAATACTTCTAATATTTAGAGGTGCTCTGTCAACCCACAAATGTACTTCCCCAGTCAAGGCTAAGGAATGCTAGTCAACAGATCAGCTGTAACTTCCCCTTACTGAAATCTTCTTGTGTGGCTCTAGGATACCATATTTACTCAATGCCGAGCAGGACCAGCTTCACGGGCATGTGACCTGCGCAGTGGCACAAAGCTGTACTCCTAGGAGGGCACCTGGTTTGAAGCTCTGCTTTACCATCCTGAAATTCTCAATAGTTTTTGCACAAGGGGCCCTACGTTTTCATTTTGCACCAGGCCCCGCAAATTATGTAGCCGGTCCTCATGGACTGGTCCTTTTATTACAGATGATCATGTTTGTAATTTATAATTACTTAAGAAATAGATAAATGCGATCCAGAGATAGTACTCAAATCCCAGTTCAGAATTTATTTTTGTTAAGCAAGTATTGTTACAATGGACAGTTCACGATGAAAACGAAGTCATCTGGAAACTACTCCTCTAACAAATTAACCATCTGTAATTTTTCTACATTGCCTGCCTGCTCTTGACCACAGACTCATTCCATGTCACATACAGTTGCACCTGCTGTCAAGTGACACATAACTACCCTTTTTACTGGTCACCTAAGGGTTCATCCATAAGTTAAAACTTGACACAGTTTGCCACCTTCCTGCTAATGGACATGAATAGACACTTCAATGTATCAGTATATCTTCATGAATGTAAGTTTGTTTTTTTTTCCTGATGGGGGCGACGTCGTATTGTCTGCCTAGGATAAAAGTAACATGGACATCCCTACGACTGTAAGTGAAGAGTAGAATTATTTTCTAAGGGGGCTGTGCTCATAATTGATCCTGATCCAGCACTGTATCCACCAGCCATATTCTCAAAAGCACTGAGCATTCCTTTTTTTTTTTTTTTGCGGTATGCGGGCCTCTCACCGTTGTGGCCTCTCCCGTTGTGGAGCACAGGCTCCGGACTCGCAGACTCAGCGGCCATGGCTCACGGGCCCAGCCGCTCCGCGGCATGTGGGATCTTCCTGGACCGGGGCACGAACCCGTGTCCCCTGCATCGGCAGGCGGACTCTCAAGCACTGCGCCACCAGGGAAGCCCCTAGCATTCCTATTTTTTAAAATTTTGCTTATTTAGTAATCTAAAAGTGACTTAGCCGATAATTTTTTTTTTTTGTGCACCGTGTGGCATGCAGGATCTTTGTTCCCCGACCAGGGATTGAACTCACGCCCTGTGTATTGGAAGAGTGGAGTCCTAACCACTGGACTGCAAGGGAATTCCCACAATGATTTTAACTTAGTCTCCACTTAATTCATTTAACAAGGTAAACAAGGACTTGGATTTTGCCTTTCTTCTTCCCCTATGTGTCTATACTGCAAATCAAGTGACGGCAAACTGTAAAAAAGCTTGAAAAGTAGGTGAGAGACAGAATGAGGGGCCGGAAAAAAATGCAAAATGGAACACCAGCTTAGAAACTGAGAATTAATAGTTCATTAGATGAATAACTTCCTTATTAGACCAAATTTGGCCCACAAGCCTAAATAAACCAGATTTTGACACTTGAAAGAGATGAAGACCAAAAGATGCCTCTTGCCCTTTCAAGACAGGAAGCCTTTTTATGCATCTTCTCTTGAAACTGAGGAATCCGCTTTCACCAAACTAAGCAGTCATGTGGTTAGACCGCTGAGTTCTCTGATGGCCAGGGTCCTTTCAGCCTTCAGATGCATGGGGTGTTGTGAAATCTCTGTCCTTGGAGATGTAAAAAGTACAAGAGAATTATCTGCTTCCCATGGATTTGCTTACAATCCTGCCAAGAGGCAAGAACAGGCAGCTGGCCTCAGGTTCCGTAACAACCTCCCAACCCCAGCTCCCAGTAAGAATGCCAACAGAAATGTCACTTACTATTTATACTGCACCTGGTAGACCACCAGCCTTGTGTCATTGTTCAGGGACACGGGCTCCCAGCTCAGAGCCTGCTGGGCGTTGTACAGGTGAACCTTCAGGTTTCGAGGAGCAGGCAGCTGGAAGGGGGTGTCTTGACAGGGACAGAGAATAAGAGAAGGGGGGAGAGGAGGGAGAGAAAGGGAGGGTCAAGAGGAGAAAAATCGATTACAAAAATATTCCAATGCACTCTACCAGACCATTCCTACGCCTTGGTTTTTTTTGTTTTTAACTAATTGCTATTGGAGTATAGTTGCTTTACAATGCTGTGTTAGTTTCTACTGAACAGCAAAATGAATCAGCCATACATATACATATATCCCCTCTTTTGGATTTCCTTCCCATTACGCCTCGGTTTTTGGTATTACCCTTTCTCCCCTACTCCTTTAGCCTTTGACTAAAGACGGCACCACTGACACAGACCGTGGGAAAAAGGGGGGCTTGGGGATGCCTTTCCACTTGCAGGTTCCAGTCCTTATGAATGGGTCCTGGGTATGGGGTCTGGCTGAACCAGAATGCCTGTTTTACGTTTAGTAAGTGTGGGTAACTTAACAGCCCGGGCTTCCGTTTCTTCGTCAGGAGTAAGGAATAAGTAACAGTAGACTGCAGAAGGCCGTGGAGAAAATTAACTTGATGACCACTTGACATGCATTAGACCCAGACTTGTACCAAAGGAGTGTTTGGTAAACGTCCACAAACATGGGTGCGCACACACACACACACAGACACACACACACACACACAGAAACATAGCCCAAACCAGGCGTGCAAAGCCCACAGACACCTGGGAGGGTGAGGACTTGTCTTCTGGGCTTCATCAGAGTCACTGTGTTTCTCAAAGACCCCCCCAGCATCACAAGCACTGAAGTTAAAATGCAGATTCCCAGGCTCCACCCCAGACCAGGAATTCTGCATTTTCAACAAGCTTCCCAGCTGATTCTCATGCACACTGAAGTTTGAGAACTACAAACGATAGAATAACACATTCCCCAGGGAACTGCCACCAAGCTCTGAATCCCCCTTTTCGGGGTGACCTGGGAGACACAACTCCAACCAGGTGCTTTACAGGATTGGGCTAGAGGCTGCCCTCACGGGAGCCTTTGCTCTAGTAAGAAAACAGACCGTAATGATAGACTTTCTCTGAGATTTAAAGATTAATGGGGACTGCCCTGGTGGCGCAGTGGTAAAGTATCCGCCTGCCAACGCAGGGGACGTGGGTTCGATCCCTGGTCCGGGAGGATCCCATATGCCACAGAGCAGCTAAGCCTGTACGCCACAACTACTGAAGCCCGTGAGCTGTAGGGCCCGTGTGCTGCAACTACTGAAGCCTGCATGCCTAGAGCCCATGCTCCGCAACAAGAGAAGCCACCGCAATGAGAAGCCTGTGCAACAAAGAGTAGCCCCCGCTCGCTGCAACTAGAGAAAGCCCACGCACAGCAACAAAGACCTGACGCAGCAGACAAAAAAAAAAAACCAAAAATAAAACATTAATGAGAAACACCCAGAGGTGGAAAGTAAAGTTTGAAAAACATGCCGTTCCAGAATTCAAAGCAGGAAACTCAAACCACACAATTTCAGTAAATGCATCCAATCTTAAAGAAGGATGCCCGGATCAGCTGATAGCCTGGCCCACTGCTCTCTTCTGAAAGGTACATTACCTAGAGTCTGTGGCCACTTGTTTACTTACAGAATGTCCACTGTCTTCACAGCTATGACCTTGGGCTGACCTCCATTCTAGATCTTAATTCAAGCAGCTCACCAGCACTGCTGCCAACTCATACCAGGCCTCATGGAAGCTGGGCCAAAGGCGCAGCATGGCGGGAGGCTGGTCTCCTGGTCAGGCCCATCCCACTCACTGTGGCTGCTATAGCCCAGTGGATGCCAAAGCTGAGCTGAGAAATGAAGTTCTCCTTCCAGGGAGGGATGTGCAGGGTCTCAGGGTGAGTGCTTGGTTGGGGCTGGGCACTCATCAGAGCATCCCGGAGACCTTCTACTGTCTATATTAGTTTCCTAGTTTTAAAAAATTAATTAATTAATTAATTTTTGGCTGTATTGGATTTTCATTGCATGCGGGCTTTCTCTAGTTGTGGCGAGCTGGGGCTACTCTTTGTTGTGGTGCGTGGGCTTCTCATTGCGGTGGCTTCTCTTGTTGCAGAGCACGGGCTCTACGTGTGCGGGCTTCAGTAGTTGTGGCTCGCGGGGTCTAGAGTGCAGGCTTGGTAGTTGTGGCACAAGGGCTTAGTTGCTCCGCGGCATGTGGGATCTTCCCGGTCCAGGGCTCGAACCCGTGTCCCCTGCACTGGCAGGTGGATTCTTAACCACTGCACCACAGGGAAGTCCCCAGTTTCCTATTGATGTTGAAAGAAATGACCCCAAATGTAGTGTCTTAAAACAACCCAGATTTATGCTCTTACAGCTCTGGAGGTCATAAGTTTGCAGTAGGTCTCACTGGGCCCATGTCAAGGTGTCAGCAGGGCTCTGTTGCTTCTGGAAGCTTGCCTTTTTCCTTGCCTAGAAGCTGCTCACATTCTTTGGCTCATGGCCTCTGCCTCCGGCAACGCTGGGCTGAGTCCTTCTTGTGCTGCCGTCTCTTTGGTTCTGACTCTCTTGCCTCCCTCTCCCATCTTCCAAGGACCCTTGTGATTGCACTGGGCCCACAGGGCCCGACAATCCAGGATAATCTCCCCAGCTCAGGACCCCTAATTTAATCACGTCTGCCAAATCCCTTTTGCCATGTAAGATAACGTGGTCACAGGTTCCGGGGATGAGGATGTGGACACCTTTGGGGACCCTTATTCGGCCTGCCCCAGGGCTCCTCCCCATCTCCCCATCTCTGGGGAGGGGCCAGAGGCGTTGCCCCTCCCTCCGCCCTTCTCCTGGCACCCTCTCCCCCCGTCTAAGCATTCAGCTGAGAAAGGGAGCGACAGGGGACCAGCGAAGTCTTCCACCTCAACTGGCACGTGGACCAGAAAAAAGCCTTCTGGAAAAGCTGGGGTCTCCAGATGAGTCTTCCACTTTCTTCAACTTTCATTTTACTGAGGTGTGGAGAGAGGACCTGCAGTTTTGCTCTCGTATTTGAGTTTCTTGGACTCCCCTGTCTCACCACATTCAGAGAAGAAAATGAGTCTTACGGCTGTAGATTTCACAGTGAAGTACCAGAGGCCGCCCACTCATTAACACCAACAGCTTCAACCCCGGCCCTGCACGCCTCTCAGGAGGCCCGTCCCTCAACGGCCTCCCGTGGCCTCCTCCTTGTTCCTGGGAAGCACCGGGAACCCTCCCACCTCGCCTTGCCCTTGCTGCTGCCCTTCTCTGGAGGCTTCTCTCCCCCTGTGCCAGGCTCTCTCCCCGGCTCCCTTCATGTCTCTGCTCAGATGCCACCTTATCAGAGCAGCTTCCTGCCTACGAAGCCCAGGGCAGGGGACTCCCGATCCCTGCTTTCCTTTTCTCCTAGCTTTCCCACCACCTGCGTCCTTTGTTTACACCCCGGTGGTGAGAGGCATGGATTCCAGAACTTGACTGCCTGGGTTCAAAGTCACGTGCTCTTTGCGGGACCTTGAGCAAGCTGTTTCCCTCTCTGTGCCTGGTTGCCTCCCCTGCGAAATGGAAAGAAAACAGTGCAGACTTCAAATGAGTGGGTTAATTTCACATGCGGTGCTGAGAACAGTGCGAGCACCACGTGATCGTTTCCTCTCCTCCTTGCTAGCAGCTCACTGACAGTCTCCCGCAACGCTAGAGCAGCGAGCTCCAGGAGGGCTGGGTGTTGCCACACTTGGGGGCTGTTTCATCCCCAGTGTCTGGAGGACCAGGCACGCAGGATCTGGGGAGCGAGTGGCTTGTAGCCCAGCGGCCTGAGTTGCTTCAGGGATTATGTAGCCAGTTTCTGTGTCCTCAGTGTTGCATTTGTCCACCCGAAACCCACGCTAATCTCAGTCTTTCTCTTCCTTGCTTTATGTGTAAGTCCTGCCTTTTCTCTGGTCTCAGTGGCTGAGGCAGGGAGTGGGTACAACTCTGGACCATGGACTTATCTGGATGGCTCTAAAGGGTCAATATATTTAGGGCCATAGCACCTTCTGTCAACAGTGTTGACAAAGGCTCTGTGGGAAGGGAAGAGAATTTCTGGACAAAGGGCTTTGGCTGGAATCCTGATCCTGCCACCTAGAGCCATGGGATCCTACCACGACCCCACCTGAGCCTCAGTTTTCCCATGAATAATGAAATGATACCATCTCTCCCAGAGATGGAGTGAGGGGCAAATGCAGGACCACGAATGAAAGGCAAACCAGACACTGCTGCCTAAGTGTGATTTTTAAGACGTGCCCATTTCAGGGTGATCTGATGGATGGCTGCTTCTGCAGGTGGCGAGCCGCAACCCGATACCCAGACCCTGCCTTCAGTGATCACCAACAGGGGGCCCAGCCCCATGCTGATCACTGTATTCAATGGTCTGACCCTGCTGTAGGCAGAACAGGGGCCCCTCCCAAAGATGTCTGTGTCCTAATGTATTCACAGGACACAGATATCTTTGGGAGGGGATGAAACTTAGGGTTCTGAGGAAGACACGGGGCGTGCACAGCCGTGTGGCTGACAGGGTCTTGGTGCTTGGCCAGGTGTCAGGCCTGAGCCTCTGAGGTGGGAGAGCCAAGCTCAGGACACTGGTTCACCAGAGACCTCCCAGCTCCACATAATATCAAACAGCGAAAGCTCTCCCAGAGATCTCCATCTCAACGCTAAGACCCAGCTCCACTCAACGACCAGCAAGCTACAGTGCTGGACACCCCATGCCAAACAACTAGCAAGACAGGAACACAACCCCACCCATTAGCAGACAGGCTGCCTAAAATCATAATAGGATCACAGGCACCCCAAAACACACCACCAGACGCGGTCCTGCCCACCAGAAAGACAAGATCCAGCCACATCCAACAAAACATAGGTCCCACTCGCCTCCACCAGGAAGCCTACACAACCCACTGAACCAACCTTAGCCACTGGAGACAGACACCAAAAACAACAGGAACTACGAACCTGCAGCCTGCGAAAAGGAGACCCCAAACACAGTAAGTTAGGCAAAATGACAAGACAGAGAAATACACAGCAGATGAAGAAGCAAGGGAAAAACCCACCAGACCTAACAAATGAAGAGGAAATAGGCTGTCTACCTGAAAAAGAATTCACAGTAATGATATTAAAGATGATCCAAAATCTTGGAAATAGAATGGAGAAAATACAAAAACCGTTTAACAAGGACCTAGAAGAACTAAAGAGCAAACAAACAATGATGAACAACACAATCAATGAAATTAAAAATTCTCTAGAAGGAATTAATAGCAAAATAACTGAGGCAGAAGAACGGATAAGTGACCTGGAAGATAAAATACTGGAAATGACTACCACAGGGCAGAATAAAGAAAAAAGAATGAAAAGAGTTGAGGACAATCTCAGAGACCACTGGGACAACATTAAACGCACCAACATTCGAATTACAGGGGTCCCAGAAGAAGAAGAGAAAAAAAAAGGGACTGAGAAAATATTTGAAGAGATTATAGTTGAAAACTTCCTAAGATGGGTAAGGAAATAGTCAATAAAGTCCAGGAAATGCAGAGTCCCATACAGGATAAATCCAAGGAGAAACACACCAAGACACATATTAATACAATTATCAAAAATTAAATTCAAAGAAAAAAGATTAAAAGCAGCAAGGGAAAAGCAACAATTAACATACAAGGGAATCCCCATAAGGTTAACAGCTGATCTTTCAGCAAAAACTCTGCAAGCCAGAAGGGAGTGACAGGACATATTTAAAATGATGAAAGGCAAAAACCTACAACCAAGATTACTCTACACAGCAAGGATCTCATTCAGATTCAATAGAGAAATTAAAATCTTTACAGACAAGTAAAAGCGAAGAGAATTCAGCACCACCAAACCAGCTCTACAACAAATGCTAAAGAAACTTCTCTAGGCAGGAAACATAAGAGAAGGAAAAGACTACAATAACAAGCCCAAAAGAATTAAGAAAATGGTAATAGGAACATTCATATCAATAACTACCTTAAATGTAAATGGATTAAATGCTCCCACCAAAAGACATAGACTGGCTGAATGGATACAGAAACAAGACCCATACATATGCTGTCTACAAGAGACCCACTTCAGACCTAAGGACACATACAGACTGAAAGTGAGGGGATGGAAAAAGATATTCCATGCAAATGGAAATCAAAAGAAAGCTGGAGTAGCAATACTCATACCAGACAAAATAGACTTTAAAATAAAGACTAATACAAGAGACAAAGAAGGACACTACATAATGATCAAGGGATCAATCCAAGAGGAAAATATAACAATTGTCAATATTTATGCACCCAACATAGGAGCACCATAATACATAAGGCAAATGCTAACAGCCATAAAAGGGGAAATTGACAGTAACACAATCATAGTAGAGGACTTCAACACCCCACTTTCACCAATGGACAGATCATCCAAAATGAAAATAAATAAGGAAACACGAGCTTTAAATGATACATTAAACAACATGGACTTAATTGATATTCATAGGACATTCTATCCAAAAACAGCAGATTACACTTTCTTCTCAAGTGCTCATGGAACATTCTCCAGGATAGATCATATCTTGGGTCACAAATCAAGCCTTGGAAAATTTAAGGAAACTGAAATTGTATCAAGTATCTTTTCTGACCACAACACTATGAGACTAGATATCAATTACAGGAAAAAGTCTGTAAAAAAACCAAACACATGGAGACTAAACAGTACACTACTAAATAAACAAGAGACCACTGAAGAAATCAAAAAATACCTAGAAACAAATGACAATGAAAACATGATGACCCAAAACCTATGAGATGCAGCAAAAGCAGTTCTAAGAGGGAAGTGTATAGCAATACAATCCTACCTCAAGAAACAAGAAACATCTCAATTAAACAATGTAAACTTACACCTAAAGCAATTAAAGAAAGAACAAAAAAACCCCCAAAGTTAGCAGAAGGAAAGAAATCATAAAGATCAGATCAGAAAGAAGTGAAAATGAAATGAAGGAAATGATAGCAAAGATCAATAAAACTAAAAGCTGGTTCTTTGAGAAGATAAACGAAATTGATAAACCATTAGCCAGACTCATCAAGAAAAAAAGGAAGAAGACTCAAATCAATAGAATTAGAAATGAAAAAGGGGAAGTAACAACTGACACTGCAAAAATACAAACGATCATAAGAGCTTACTACAAACAACTATATGCCAATAAAATGGACAACCTGGAAGAAATGGACAACCTGAACCAGGAAGAAATAGAAAATATAAACAGACCAATCACAAGCACTGAAATTGAAACTGTGATTAAAAATCTTCCAACAAACAAAAGCCCAGGACCAGATGGCTTCACAAGCAAATTCTATCAAACATTTAGAGAAGAACTAACACCTATCCTTCTCAAACTCTTCCAAAATACAGCAGAGGGAGGAAATACTCCCAAACTTATTCTACAAGGTCACCATCACCCTGATATCCAAACCAGACAAAGATGCCACAAAAAAAGAAAACTACAGGCCAATATCACTGATGAACATAGATGCAAAAGTCCTCAACAAAATACTAGCAAACAGTATCCAACAGCACATTTAAAGGATCATACACCATGATCAAGTGGGGTTTATCCCAGGAATGCAAGGATTTTTCAATATATGCAAATCAATCAATGTGATAAACCATATTAACAAATTGAAGGAGAAAAACCATATGATCATGTCAATAGATGCAGAAAAAGCTTCTGACAAAATTTAACACCCATTTATGATAAAAACCCTCCAGAAAGTAGGCACAGAGGGAACTTACCTCAACATAATAAAGGCCATATATGACAAACCCACAGTCAACATTGCTCTCAATGGTGAAAAACTGAAACCATTTCCACTAAGATCAGGAACAAGACAAGGCTGCCCACTCTCACCACTATTATTCAACATATTCGAAGTAAAACTGTCACTGTTTGCAGATGACATGATACTATATATAGAGAATCCTAAAGATGATACCAGAAAACTACTAGAGCTAATTAATGAATCTGGTAAAGTAGAAGGATACAAAATTAATGCACAGAAATCTCTTGCATTCCTATACACTAATGATGAAAAATCTGAAAGAGAAATTAAGGAAACACTCCCATTTACCATTGCAACAAAAAGAATAAAATACCTAGGAATAAACCTACCTAAGGAGACAAAAGACCTGTATGCAGAAAACTATAAGACACTGGTGAAAGAAATTAAAGGTGATACAAACAGATGGAGAGATATACCATGTTCTTGGATTGGAAGAATCAACATTGTGAAGATGACTATACTACCCAAAGCAATCTACAAATTCAATGCAATCTCTATTAAACTACCACTGGCATTTTTCACAGAACTAGAACAAAAACTTTCACAATTTGTATGGAAACACAAAAGACCCCGAGTAGCCAAAGCAATCCTGAGAAAGAAAAACGGACCTGGAGGAATCAGGCTCCCTGACTTCAGACTATACTACAAAGCTACAGTAATCAAGACGATAAGGTACTGGCACAGAAACAGAAATATAGATCAATGGAACAGGAGATAAAGCCCAGAGATAAAGCCATGCACATATGGTCACCTTATCTTTGAGAAAGGAGGCAAGAATATACAATGGAGACAGTCTCTTCAATAAATGGGTCTGGGATAACTGGACAGCTTCATGTAAAAGAATGAAATTAGAACACTCCCTAATGCCATACACAAGAATAAACTCCAAATGGATTAAAGACCTAAATGTAAGGCCAGACACTATAAAACTCTTAGAGGAAAACATAGGCAGAACACTCTATTACATAAATCACAGCAAGATCCTTTTTGACCTGCCTCCTAGAGAAATGGAAATAAAAACAAAAATAAACAAATGGGACCTAATGAAACTTCAAAGCTTTTGCACAGCAAAGGAAACCATAATCAAGACCAAAAGACAACCCTCAGAATGGGAGAAAATATTTGCAAATGAAGCAACTGACAAAGGATTAATCTCCAAAATTTACAAGCAGCTCATGCAGCTCAATAATAAAAAAACAAAAAACCCAATCCAAAAATGGGCAGAAGACCTAAATAGACATTTCTCCAAAGAAGATATACAGAATGCCAACAAACACATGAAAGAATGCTCAACATCATTAATCATTAGAGAAATGCAAATCAAAACTACAATGAGATATCATCTCACACCAGTCAGAATGGCCATCATCAAAAAATCTAGAAACAATAAATGCTGGAGAGGGTGTGGAGAAAAGGGAACACTCTTGCACTGCTGGTGGGAATGTGAATTGGTTCAGCCACTATGGAGAACAGTATGGAGGTTCCTTAAAAAACTACAAATAGAATTATCATATGACCCAGCAATCCCACTACTGGGCATATAACCCTGAGAAAACCAAAATTCAAAAAGAGTCATGTACCAAAATGTTCATTGCAGCTCTATTTACAATAGCCCGGAGATGGAAACAACCTAAGCGCCCATCATCGGATGAATGGATAAAGAAGATGTGGCACATATATACAATGGAATATTACTCAGCCTTAAAAAGAAATGAAATTGAGCTATTTGTAATGAGATGGATAGACCTAGAGTCTGTCATACAGAGTGAAGTAAGTCAGAAAGAAAAAGACAAATACCGTATGCTAACACATATATATGGAATTTAAGGGGAAAAAAATGTCATGAAGAACCTAGGGGTAAGACAGGAATAAAGACGCAGACCTACTGGAGAACGGACTTGAGGATATGGGGAGGGGGAAGGGTGAGCTTTGACAGGGCGAGAGAGAGTCATGGACATATACACATTAACAAACGTAGATAGCTAGGGGGAAGCAGCCGCAAGGCACAGGGATATTAGCTCGGTGCTTTGTGACAGCCTGGAGGGGTGGGATAGGGAGAGTGGGAGGGAGGGAGACGCAAGAGGGAAGACATATGGGAACATATGTATATGTATAACTGATTCACTTTGTTATAAAGCAGAAACTAACACACCATTGTAAAGCAATTATACCCCAATAAAGATGTTTAAAAAAATATATCCCGGTTAGTTTTCAATTGTTTATTATGCAAAATTTCAAATAGTCACAAAAAACAGATTAGTATAATGTGGTGCTGCTTTGCAAAGGATCTGTGGTGAAGGACCAGTTTATTTCCAATGCATCACAGAGACCCAAACTTTTGCAGAATACAATCAAAGATAATCACTAGAAAGATGGACCTAGGACCACCTTGGGCAATTACTAACATTTTACGAGTGCCCAAATCTCATGTGAAGGAAGCAGGGAAGGGGCAGACATAGGTTGTTCAAGGCTTGAAGCTGGGGAGGAGCGGAGTCGAGATTCAAACCCATCTGTCCGACTCCCAGGGGAAACAGCCATTTAACCAGGCGAACACATCCTCATATGCAAGGCTCCCCTCAGCCAGGATCTACGGCATTTAAGGGCTTTAGCAAGGGATGCTGATAAAAGAAACAAACGCAAACAACACCTTGAGAATTCAAGTGGGAGGAAACTTCTAAATTCTTGAAACTTCTTAACTGTTACCCAATCTATGATACCGGCTTTTCTACAGGAAAGAACCCAGCGAAACACAAACACGTGGACATGCACAGAATGTTCTCACACATCCACCTTTGTCATTGTTTTCTCTTTCTTTCTCCCTCTTTTTTTGTAGTTTTTCTCTTTCGCTCATAAGTATGGTCAGTTTGTGTCAGAGGTAAGCAGATGGCCGATCTCAGGTAAAAGGCCGTCCAGATGGGAACGGAGCTGGGATTAACAGTCTGGTTCAGCTGACCGACCTCCTTACCCGCAACGCGACATTTCTGGGTCCTGCCCTGAGCGCAGCCCCGCCCCGCCCCGCCCCCTTCCCCCCATCTATCCGTTCCCCATCGGGGTTTCACACCGATATCAAACACACCCGGCCACAGTAAGGCTGAGTTACAGTCACAACCTCCAAGACGGAGGTCCCTGCCGGTGGCTGGCCTCCACGGCACGCAGCTGCCAGGAAGGCAGGCTTGGGACCTGCTTCCTGCTCAGGCCACTGGGGAGGACGTGCCAGACGGGGCTACGTTCAGGCGGCCCAGGAGAAGACTCTGTGGCCCGCAGAGGCGGCCTTTCCTCGAGCCCTGGATTCGGTTTTTCCTTTGTTCATTTTGAGACATTCGGAGTCGGGCCGCGCTGGTGTTTGGGCGGCGGCGCGGGGGTGGGAGAGAAGGAGCTAGAGTGTGTCCAGATTCAGGCAGGGGCAGCTTGAGCCCCTCCTTCCTGCCAGCGATGTCCAGGGCGCCGGGAGAGGCGAACGGCGTCCAGCGGCTCCTCCCGCTGCGCCAGCTCCACGCCCCGAGACTGCCCGGAATTCTCCCCTACCACCCCACACCCACTTCGGGCTCCCCGCGGACCCCGCCCGATCGGGGCAGCCCTGTAGCCCCTCAACCGATCCAGGTTCCCTGCGGACCCCAGCCGCTAGGGACACCCCCGTTTACCCCCAACCTATCGGGGTTCCCGTGGGCACCCCACCTACTCCGGGCTCCCCGCTGACACCCACCCGTGCGACAACGGTTCCGGCCGGCCTCTGGGTGGGTGGGGGGCCCAGGCCCCGCTTACCTTCCGGGGGTGTCGCTGCGCCGCAGCTACTGAGCAGTAACAGCAGCGGCAGCAGTAACAGAAGCGGCGGCCGCATGGCCCGGGGCTCTGGGCGCTGCGGCCTCAGCGGCGCTCTGGGCGCGACCCGGCCCCGGCGCGGGGTCGCCAAGCCGCTTACGTCGCCGCCTAGGTGGCCATGGCGAGCGCAGGGCTCTGGGGCCTGCCTCTTCCAGAGCGGCGGCGGCGGCGGCGGCGGCGGCGGCGCGTCCCGGGCGGCAGGAGAGCCCGGCTCGGCCGCCGCGCCCAGGCCAGCCCCTCCCGGCGCCCGCGCCCCGCCCAGCGAGGCCGCCAAGTTCCTGCGCCCCGCCCGCCGCGGGGATTTTCCCGGCGCCCCCCATTCGCGCCGGCGCTCCCGGGAACCGCGGCCCGGGGCCTCCCGGCCCCCCCACCCCACCCCGTCTACCCGCGGCCGAGGCGCCCAGCGCGGCCCGATCCCGGCCTCTGCGGCCGCCCGAGCTGGGGTCTCCCGAAGCGAGGCCTGGGCCTGGCACAGAGGACAGGGGCGGGGGGGGGGCGGTGAGAGGGAACCCTGCCTGACGCCACCTTCGGGGGCCTTGCGACCCTTCTGGAAAGACCCCCTCGAAACCCAAGGCCCTGGGTGGGCCTCGCGCGGAGCCCTCCATCCTCACCCCACCCCGTCTTCTCCCACTGCTCCCTGATTCCAGGGGTTGCACAGTTGGAGCATTCCTCCCTTGAGCTGAAACTTTTGCTTGCTTATTAGTCTCTAAAGTAACTACTCAGCTTTGAACCCTTTTTTGAAAATAGGTTTTAAGGGTATAGTGGATGGAAAGAGCCTGCGAGAAGGAAGGAGTGGGGCTTTGGGGCGCCCAGTATCGCGGAGGGGGAGAGAAATGTCCCACATTTCAAAATGGCCTGTGGGTTTGGCCCAGTTTCAGGCTGTGAAGGAGTGTATGAGGAAGTAACCGCAGGCGCTGGGGCTGCGGGTGTGTGTGTGGGAGGCCTGCCCTCAGGCCGAGTCTGCGCTGTTTCCAGTTTGATGCCAGCAAGGATTTGAGTCTCTGCTGTTCTCCCAGGATGAGCCATAAAGCAAATTCAGCAGGGAAGGAAGGGGGGCAAAAAAGGGAGGGAGTTGTGGGGATGGGACGGGGCGGGGAGACCAAGAGTGAAGGAAGAGGGTCGTCGGTCCCGCTGGGGGGCCCTGCTGGGCTAGTTGGCCACGTAGTGTTTGGCAACATCCAGCTTTACTTTTGGACTTTTTGCATTTTATTTCCTTACTGTAGAACTCTTTCGAGTTCTACAACCACTGTTGCCCACACATGTGATGAAATATCTAGCATTATTTGAATGGTACTTTGAGTGAGTTTTTCAAGACAAAGCCATGTTCATATGTTGTGAAAAAAAGCAGTCCTTGCAAAAATGACGTATTGAGAAAGACTGGAGGAAATATGCCTTAACACCGATGTGAAATAGGGTGTGGGATTATGAATGGTAACAGGTTTTTTTTGTTTGTTTGTTTAATGCTTTTCTCTTTTTCCCCCAATGGGCATATTTTACTTTTATAATCAGGAAAAAAAAAAAGTCAAGTTAAAGAAAAGGACACAAGTTCATGTGTCTCAGCCCAGGCCAGGGAGGGCTTATGATCTCCCTTGATGTAGAATTCTCAGGGGCAGCGGCAATGAAGCCTGTGGTCCTCGAGGGGTACCTGAAAACCCCCGGAGTATTTCTCCTCAGCTGGAGAATCTCCTTCCAGAGCTCTTCTCTGCTAAAACGTAGGGGGTTTACATTTTCCTTACAGTTCCTGGCAGAGTACTAAAAGGAGCCTTCCCAGTTTGCCACTTGGGTGGGCATCCTGCGGTCACCTCAGGCAGAGTATTCCCAAAGCAAGTAACTGTCCCCTGATTCCAGGGCAGCTCTCCATAGAAAGGCCACTTCTCTCCGTGGTTGGCCTTTCCTTTTCCTCTTCCTCCTGGCTGAGAGACTGTGAAGTCGTGGATAGATGACTCTGATTTCTACGGAATCCTCAGTCTGAAGAGAACAGGAAGACAGTCTCACTGGCATTTTTGGTGAAGGATGTCTAGCACCCACTGCCCTTTGTCTGGTTCCATCTATCCCCCTCAGAGCCCCATGCAGTAGCTCCGTTTATTGCAAATAATCTTTGTAAGTGGGTTCCCTTCTCTAGCTGCTCCCCTTTGGAGGCAGATTCACTGAGAAACCACTGAAAGCTTACACCTCAGTAAAAGTGTGAAAGGGACCCTCCTTTCCACAACCTCTTCCACGGCCATGGAAGGGGCTCCCCACACTGTGTTCACATGGTCATATGCTTTTGTGAAATCTGCCAAGTAAGAGATTTTAACCACAGTCATTCAGACCTCTGTCTCTTTCCTCTTCGACTTCTCCTTTAACACATTTCTCCTGTAGGGCTGTGTTGGGGTGACTCTGGTGTTTTCGAGAAATGTCTTGACATGATATAGCAACAGCAGACTGTGAAGTTAAAAGACACTTTTCTAAATTGTCAATAAGAAGAAACATTTTGATAAATCATTCTAGAGGAAAGTTTGAATTAACTTTCTATTCTTTCTCTAGAGCATATTTTATGTATTTTTAAATTTATTAATATTATTTTATTTTATTTTATTTTCTTGGCTGTGCTGAGTGGCTTGTAAGACCTTAGTTCCTGGACCAAGGATCAAACCCATGCCCCCTGCAACAGAAGTACAGAGTCCTAACCACTGGGCTGCCAGGGAATTCCCTAGAGCAGATTTGAAAAGGTTGTATGTAGACGCAAAGATTACACAATCAAATATGTAGGTAAAGAATATTAGAGAGGTTTGTCAGTCAGTGAGCTAAGACAAATATTTTATTTTTCTGAGTTTTGCAATGTTAGTGGTATTTGGCAGCTTTTAAAAATTTGTAACTTGTGATTTATTTTCTCATTCTAAATGAATACTTTTATTTTTTTGCGGTACATGGGCCTCTCACTGTTGTGGCCTCTCCCGTTGCGTAGCACAGGCTCTGGACGCGCAGGCTCAGCGGCCATGGCTCACGGGCCCAGCTGCTCCGCGGCATGTGGGATCTTCCCAGACCGGGGCACGAACCTGTGTCTCCTGCATCAGCAGGTGGACTCTCAACCACTGCGCCACCAGGGAAGCCCTAAATGAATACTTTTGTATCTAATTTTATGCTCTTAACTGTGTAGTCTTTTACAAATTTATATAAACATAAGCTTAAGCCTTACAAAGCCTGAATCACCCCATTCCTTTCCGTTAATTTGCTGCCTTCTGACTAGTTGATCTTCATGCAAATAATCTAGAGATGCTCCCCTCCCCTCCTTCAGGAGGGTGGATGAGGGGTGGAGAAAGAAGCCAACATTGGTTGATGGCCAGGGGTACTTCTTCATGTGTTACACCACTCAGCCCTCACACTTAGGGCCCTCATGACTGCTGTTTCACAGATGAGGAGACCCAGGCTCAGAGCATTTAGTAACTCGCCCTGCGGTGGATTTGTAGGGCATCAATTTAGCTAAGTCATAACTGCATTTCCTAGAATTCCCTTCTTGCATAGTTCTGAGTTAGCATGGGCCAAGGGTTTTTTTTTTTTTTTTTACAGGATTTGGAAGGTAGAAGTGAAGGTGCAGGGGCTTCCCTGGTGGCACAGTGGTTAAGAATCCACCTGCCAATGCAGGGGACATGGGTTCGAGCCCTGGTCTGGGAAGATCCCACATGCCGCAGAGCAACTAAGCCCATGTGCCACAACTACTGAGCCTACGTGCCACAACTACTGAAGCCCGTGTGCCTAGAGCCTGTGCTCTGCAACAAGAGAAGCCACTGCAATGAGAAGCCCGCGCACCGCAACGAAGAGTAGCTCTCGGGAGGCTGGGGCAGGGAGTGGGACATTGCTGCAATTCACAACACTGTGGCTTATCTGCTCGCAGCCTGGAGGGCGGGGAAGCAGCCAGGCCTGAGACTCCTCCAGCACCTGCGGGATCCTCTGCTACAGCTTCCCTGTCTCCTGGGCCAGGTGCATGTTTAGCTCCCCGGCAAAGGACACCAGCTTTTCCTGCAGGACACCCTGCTGGAGACTTGGAGATGGTGAGAGACTCATGGTTCCGGCTTGTCCCTGCATCCTCTTCTGCTCGTCCGCCTTCTCCTCCCCACCTCCTGCCCTGAGAACTTCAGGCTCCAGCACCAGCCACAGAAAAAAAGGGTCTCACATAGACTGTGTAGCCAACTCCCATGATTTCTTAGGGTCAAATCCCTATCACACACACACACACACGCACACACACACACACACACACACACATAAATTCCATAGTGGTTCTGCTTCTCTGATCAAAATCTGACTGATCATACCCCAAACTGCACAGCTGATACATGGTGTGGTGAGCTCCTAGCCAGCCCTGTCTAGCGCCAAAGCCCCTTGCAACTCACGCCAAACTTCTTATCTTGACATTTCTGTTTCCCCCTAAAATCAGGCCCGGCTTTGCCCGCCCCATCATACTTTCTGAGGCTCTCCAACAGGACCCTGCTGTTCCATCTGTGAGTCTTTAAGGATTTTTTAAATTGAAGTACAGTTGATTTACAATATTGTGTTAGTTTCAGGTGTACAGCAAAGTGATTCAGATATATATATATATATATATATATATATATAGTGTGTATATATATTCTTTTTTTCTATTCTTTTCCATTATAGGTTATTACAAGATATCGAATATAGTTCTCGGTGCTATACAGTAAATCCTTTCTGTTTATCTGTTGTCTGTAAGGTAGTGCATATCTGTTAATCCCACATTCCTAATTTATCCCCCCACCATCCGTGAGTCTTTGAAGATGTACTTCACGAAAGCCATGAATGTGCTAGTTCTTTTCTGATGCAGTTCACCCCACCCATATACCCCTCTTCCTTCCTTCACCTCTCACCACTCCCCCACTCCCCAAACCCACAATCTCAATTCTAAAACTCCATTTCTTGTCTGAACTTCCACTTCCCGAGAATTGTGTCGCTGTCCCAGATTACCATCTTCTGCTGTTCAACACCATCTCATGTCACCGTTGATCTCTGCTGAGATGGGCGTCCCCAAAGTGTAGGTAGATGAGTGACCCCCATCGATTCAAACAGAGCAGCAAGAGCTCTGAACCCCAAATAGGCCCTGAGCATTGCTAAGTGGGGCCTTGATGGGGTGTTCTAAGAAATTCGAGCAGCAAGGTCGGAGGAACTGGCATATAAGTCAAAGGACACATTCACCGCAGGTCTCTAGTGACAGGGTCCTGTCTCCTCACTGTGTCTATCACAGGCCATACTGCCCTCCTTTCAATTCCGTGCAAGTGTTGCATTTGTGCTTCCCCAGTGGG
This sequence comes from Monodon monoceros, assembly GCF_005190385.1. Lineage (NCBI taxonomy): Eukaryota > Metazoa > Chordata > Mammalia > Artiodactyla > Monodontidae > Monodon > Monodon monoceros. The sequence goes on from NW_021703767.1 coordinate 11,671,555, forward strand.
GCACCATAAAACCCCATTCAAAAAATCATACTATTTTCTCCTCTAGTCCTCCCTATGAAGGACCCTTGCAAGAGTAACTATTTCAAAACATGACATTCTGCATTTCATTCCTCTGTAAAACAGGGGATGGATAATATCCAGAAGTACGGTAGGGAGAAGAGAGAGAGTAGGCAGAGAGAAGAAAACTTACAGGTCCTTTTAACCCCTATAAAAAGAGAAGCTATGCCTACATGTTAGGTAAATACCAAAGCTTCAATATTCCTGCCCCTGGCGAGTCCCCTGGGAAAGCCCCTACAGTTCCAGGGAAGGGGCCCAGGGCTTCAGGAAGCTGCCAGTGGGAACTGCCGGAGCAGGCGGGAGGTGTCTTCACGGGTTCTCAGGGCAGGATTTGTGTAATTAATTCAGAGAAACTCAAAAGAATTCCTGTTTTCTGTAGAGATTAAGATCATATCATTATCCTTCTGGGTTTAAATTTGCCATCTGGGTCCTGTAGACTTCCAGGAAAAACCTGGCAGGTTGTACATGAGTAAGAGTGGTTCATTAACAGACAGACTCAGACTAGGCAGTAGCTCAGTGCAGCTGGGAGGTGGCAGGCAGAGCTTCTGATGAGTCACCACAAGCACCATTAGCAAAGTGGGAGTCAAGCCTACACCCTCCTGTAAGAGAGCCTGCCCTAGGTCATCCCTCCACCTCATTATAAGCCTATGAGGTCAGGGCAGTGATTGTTTTGCTCAGCACCTTCTGAGCACCCTTGGTATATCTGGGGACTTCTCAGCCTTATGAGTTCTCCCCCTTACAGAAAACTCCGGGTCCCAGCCTCCCTCACAGCCCTGTTACTTAGCCTGAGTCAAGCCTCCATCACTAGACACCTTCTCTGAGCCAAAAATCATGAAAAATTTCACCTCCAAGAACCACCAGGAGTTCCCTCTCAGACTCCGGTTCTTCAGTAATTTCTCATGAGGGAAATTAGCCCCATATAATCAAAAGAATTTTATGTTACATATATTAAAAGTTAAAAACACCTATAACTGAGTCACCAAAAGGTTTTGTTCTTTACTTGATTCTTACTTATTTTAGAATTCATTATTTCACACTCATAAATGCTTATTGTCCTTGTAATACATCTTTTGGAAAAAAAAAACTAAAAAAAAAAAAGGAAAAGAAGCCTTTTAAAACACAAATTGCTAAAAGGACTCTTTTGCCCAAATTTTAATAATCACAGCCTCCTTAATATTGCTTGCCAAAGGCAAATACAGATTTTGAAAGACTTCCACAAATAATAAAAGACTTCAGAGTGAGTAAACAATTTATTCCAACTGATATTTATAAACCAGTGAGTTTTGTAGTTTGCCTGGTTTATGACAAAAGTTTTAGAATGAAAACTAAAAAAAAAAACAAAACCAACACATATTATTCTAACTCTTTTTCTTTGCAAGCATTTATAGAATATCCTTTCAGATATATTCTTTTCCTTGTTTACTGAGATTTCCCTTGTTTTAAAACATATACTTGAATTTTTTTTCAAACATGTATTCTAATTTGATTACTGTTACTCTTTGTGTTTGGAAAATGTGTACTGGAACCTCTTGTCAGATGTATACTGTATGTTTGTTTGTCTGGGAGAAACAAGGATCATCCTTCCCTGTGTGTGTTTTTGGAGGGGTGTTATGGACTGAATGTCCTCCCCAAATTCATATGTCAAAGCCCTAGCCCACGCCCCCTCCCCCCCCCCCCCCCCGCCCCCTGTGATGGAATTTGGAGGTGGGGCCTTTGGAAACTAATTAGGGTTAGATGAGGTCGTGAGGACGTGGCCCCCCTGATGGGATTAGTGACTTTTCTGCAAGCCAGTGTCAACCTAAATAAACCTAGGAGTCAATAATCCAGCAAAAAGTGTTTATTTGGGATCAAAGACTGGCAATTCAGAGCATACAGTTTCCCGGAGTAACCCAGGGTCCTGCTAGAGACTGAAAGTCAAGGGCTTTTAAAGGCAAAGAAGGAAGATTGCATTACAAAGAAGTTTAATTAGAAGTGGAGGCAGAAGCTAGTCTTGGCTAAACAAGTAAGAGTTCTCCACTGTGACAAGTTTCAGGTGTTCTTGCAGAGTCGTTAGCATATTTATATTGTTTGCCCAATTCAAAAGTTTATGGTTCCACCTGGTGAGGACGTGTGTAAAGGCCAACCTCCTTAATGGCCTCCTGCCTCCATTAAAAAACCCCTTGACATAAATAACTCCATGTTATTTCACATTTCACACCTGGAAGAGAGCTCTAACCAGAACCTGACCATGCTGGCACCCTGGTCACAGACTTCCAGGCCCATAACTGTGAGAAAATAATTTCAGTTGTTTAAACCACCCAGTCTATGGTATTTTGTTATGGCATCCCGAGCTAAGACAAGGGGTCTTGATCTCTGGCTATGACAATGTGTATAAGAGAGCTCATAAAACAGGTGTTAGGAACTGAACTGAATAAGTCGCCTGGCCTCAGTCTGACGGATGATCCTCTCACTTTATGGAGATATTGTTTACGTAACAGCAAGAGTCACATTTTGAAAAGTCTGTGCTTGTAGTGTCAGAACATAATCTCCCCGCATGAACTAAGTCCCGGATAATGCAGTTCCTGTTTTACGGTCACTCAGAAGTTGCTAGTCAGCATTGCTGGTGGCAGAACTGTATTGCCACATGGCAGGGGTACAATTCCAGCCACAAGTAAAGAAATTTGATGTTTTAAACCACCTGAAAAGCCTTACTGGGAGCAAATTAATGACTTCTCTGGGGCTTTGTGAATTGTTGAGACAAATCTGGGGGCCTTCATTCCTTCCATTAAAGATTCCCAGTGATGCTCAGACCCAGGCTGGGAACCCTTAGCTCTCAGATGGTTGAACCAAGGGACCCTCCTGTCCGTGTGCCCTGTGGAGGCCTGCCTGGGACCCCCTCTTCTTGGGGGCTTCATGAGTTTCCCATTGCTGCTGTAACAAATTATCACAAACTTTATGGCTTAAAATAAAAATATATTATTTTGGGCTTCCCTGGTGGTGCAGTGGTTAAGAATCTGCCAGCCAATGAAGGGGACATGGGTTCGAGCCCTGGTCCGGGAAGATCCCACATGCCATGGAGCAACTAAGCCTGTGCGCCACAACTACTGAGCCTGCGCTCTAGAGCCCGTGAGCCACAGCTACTGAAGCCCACACGCCTAGAGTCCATGCTCTGCAACAAGAGAAGCCACTGCAATGAGAAGCCCGTGCACCGCAAGGAGGAGTAGCCCCCGCTTGCTGCAACTAAAGAAAACCTGGAGATAGCCTCATCCACCTGAGGGCAGAGAGCAGAAGCAACAAGAACTATAATCCTGCAGCCTGTGGAACAAAAATCACATTCACAGAAAGGTAGACAAGATGAAAAGGGAGAGGGCTATGTACCAGATGAAGGAACAAGATAAAACCCCAGAAAAACAACTAAATGAAGTGGAGATAGGCAACCTTCCAGAAAAAGAATTCAGAATAATGATAGTGAAGATGATCCAGGACCTAGGAAAAGGATGGAGGCAAAGATCGAGAAGATGCAAGAAATGTTTAACAAAGACCTAGAAGAATTAAAGAACTAACAAACAGAGATGAACAATACAAAAACTGAAATGAAAAATACACTAGAAGGAATCAATAGCAGAATAACTAAGGCAGAAGAACGGATAAGTGACCTGGAAGACAGAATGGTGGAATTCACTGCTGTTGAAAAGAATAAAGATAAAAGAATGAAAAGAAATGAAGTCAGCCTAAGAGACCTCTGGGACAACATTAAACACAGCAACATTCGCATTATAGGGGTCCCAGAAGGAGAACAGAGAGAGAAAGGACCCAATAAAATATTTGAAGAGATTATAGTCAAAAACTTCCCTAACATGGGAAAGGAAATAGCCACCCAAGTCCAGGAAGTGCAGAGAATCCCATACAGGATTAACCCAAGGAGAAACAGGGCGAGACACATAGTAATCAAATTAGCAAAAATTAAAGAAAAACTCTTGAGAGCAGCAAGGGAAAAATGACAAATAACATACAAGGGAACTCCCATAAGGTTAAGAGCTGATTTCTCAGCAGAAACTCTACAAGCTAGAAGGGAGTGGCATGATATACTTAAAGTGATGAAAGGGAAGAATCTACAACCAAGATGACTCTACCTGGCAAGGATCTCATTCATATTTGATGGAGAAATCAAAAGCTTTACAGACAAACAAAAGCTAAGATAATTCAGCACCACCAAACCAGCTCTACAACAACTGCTAAAGGAAATTCCCTAAGTGGGAAACACAAGAGAAGAAGAGGACCTACAAAAACAAACCCAAAACAATTAAGAAAATGGTAATAGAAGCATACATATTGATAATTACCTTAAACATGAATGGATTAAATGCTCCAACCAAAAGACACAGGCTCGCTGAATGGATACAAAAACAAGACCCATGCTGTCTACAAGAGACCCACTTCAGTCCTAGGGACACATACAGACTGAAAGTGAGGGGATGGAAAAAGATATTCCATGCAAATGGAATTCAAAAGAAAGCTGGAGTAGCAATACTCATATCAGATAAAATAGACTTTAAAATAAAGAATGTTACAAGAGACAAGGAAGGACACTACATAATGATCAAGGGATCAGTCCAAGAAGAAGAAATAACAATTATAAATATATATGCACCCAACATAGAAGCACCTCAATACATAAGACAACTGTTAACAGCTATAAAAGAGGAAATCGACAGTAACACAATAATAGTGGGGGACTTTAACACCTCACTTACACCAATGGACAGATCTTCCAAACAGAAAATTAATAAGGAAACACAAGCTTTAAATGACACAATAGACCAGATAGATTTAATTGATATTTATAGGACATTCCATCCAAAAACAGCAGATTACACTTTCTTCTCAAGTGCGCATGGAACATTCTTCAGGATAGATCACATCTTGGGTCACAAATCAAGCCTCAGTAATTTTAAGAAAATTGAAATCATATCAAGTATCTTTTCTGACCACAATGCTATGAGATTAGAAATCAATTACAAAGAAGAAAACGTAAAAAACACAAACACATAGAGGCTAAACAATACGGTACTAAATAACCAAGAGATCACTGAAGAAATCAAAGAGGAAATAAAAAAAATACCTAGAGACAAATGACAATGAAAACACGATGACCCAAAACCTATGGGATGCAGCAACAACAGTTCTAAGAGGGAAGTCTATAGCAATACAAGCCTACCTCAAGAAACAAGAAAAATCTCAAATAAATAATCTAAATTTACACCTAAAGGAACTAGAGAAAGAAGAACAAACAAAACCCAAAGTTAGCAGAAGGAAAGAATTCATAAAAATCAGAGCAGAAATAAATGAAATAGAAACAAAGAAAATAATATCAAAGATCAATAAAACTGAAAGCTGATTCTTTGAGAAGATAAACAAAATTAATAAAACATTAGCCAGACTCACCAAGAAAAAGAGGTAGAGGACTCAGGTCAATAAAGTTAGAAATGAAAAAGGAGAAATTACAACAGACACCGCAGAAATACAAAGCATCCTAAGAGACTAATACAAGCAACTCTATGCCAATAAAATGGACAACCTGGAAGAAAGGGACAAATTCTTAGAAAAGTATAGCCCTCCAAGACTGAACCAGGAAGAAATAGAAAATATGAACAGACCAATCACAAGTAATGAAATTGAAACTGTGATTAAAAATCTTCCAACAAACAAAAGTCCAGGACCAGATGGCTTCACAGGTGAATTCTATCAAATATTTAGAGAAGAGCTAACACCCATCCTTCTCAAACTCTTCCAAAAAATTGTAGAGGAAGGAAGACTCCCAAACTCATTCTATGAGGCCACCATCACCCTGATGCCAAAACCAGACAAAGATACTACACACACAAAAAAAATTACAGACCAATATCACTGATGAATATAGATGCAAAAATCCTCAACAAAATACTAGCAAACAGAATCCAACAACACATTAAAAGGATCATACACCATGATCAAGTGGGATTTATCCCCGGGATGCAAGGATTCTTCAATAAATGCAAATCAATCAATGTGATACACCATATTAACAAATTGAAGAATGAAAGCCATATGATCATCTCAATAGATGCAGAAAAAGCTTTTGAGAAAATTCAACACCGATTTATGATAAAAACTCTCCAGAAAGTGGGCATAGAGGGAACCTACCTCAACATCATAAAGGCCATATATGACAAACGCACAGCAAACATCATTCTCAATGGTGAAAAACTGAAAGCATTTCCTCTGAGAGCAGGAACAAGACAAGGCTGCCCACTCTCACCACTTTTATTCAACATAGCTTTGGAAGTCCTAGCCACACCAATCAGAGAAGAAAAAGAAATAAAAGGAATCCAAACTGGAAAAGAAGAAGTAATACTGTCACTGTTTGCAGATGACATGATACTATAAATAGAGAATCCTAAAGATGCTACCAGAAAACTACTAGAGCTAATCAATGAATTTGGTAAAGTTGCAGGATACAAAATTAATGCACAGAAATCTCTTGCATTCCTATACACTAATGATGAAAAATCTGAAAGAGAAATTAAGGAAACACTCCCATTTACCACTGCAACAAGAAGAATAAAATACCTAGGAATAAACCTACCTAAGGAGACAAAAGACCTTATGCATAAAACTGTAAGACACTGAGGAAAGAAATTAAAGATGGTACCAACAGATGGAGAGATATACCATGTTCTTGGATTGAAAGAATCAATATTGTGAAAATGACTATACTACCCAAAGAAATCTACAGATTCAATGCAATCCCTATCAAATTACCAATGGCATTTTGTACAGAACTAGAACAAAAAATCTTAAAATTTGTATGGAGACACAAAGGACCCCTAATAGCCAAAGCAGTCTTGAGGGAAAAAAACGGAGCTGGAGGAATCAGACTCCCTGACTTCAGACTATACTACGAAGCTACAGTAATCAAGACAATACGATACTGGCACAAAAACAGAAATATACATCAATGGAACAGGATAGAAAGCCCAGAGATAAACCCACGCACCTATGGTCAACTAATCTATGACAAAGGAGGCAAGGATATACAATGGAGAAAAGACAGTGTCTTCAATTAGTGGTGCTGGGAAAACTGGACAGCTACATGTAAAAGAATGAAATTAGAACACTCCCTAACACCATACACAAAAATAAACTCCAAATGGATTAGAGACCTAAATGTAAGACTGGACACTATAAAACTCTTAGAGGAAAACATAGGAAGAACACTCTTTGACATAAATCACAGCAAGATCTTTTTTGATCCACCTCCTAGAGTAATGGAAATAAAAACAAAAATAAACAAATGGGACCTAAGGAAACTTCAAAGCTTTTGCACAGCAAAGGAAACCATAAACAAGACCAAAAGACAACCTTCAGAATGGGAGAAAATATTTGCAAACGAATCAACGGACAAAGGATTAATCTCCAAAATATATAAACAGCTCATGCAGATCAATATTAAAAAAACAAACAACCCAATCCAAAAATGGGCAGAAGACCTAAATAGGCATTTCTCCAAAGAAGACATACAGATGGCCAAGAAGCACATGAAAAGCTGCTCAACATCACTAATCATTAGAGAAATGCAAATCAAAAGTACAATGAGGTATCACCTCACACCAGTCAGAATGGCCATCATCAGAAAATCTACAAACAACAAATGCTGGAGAGGGTGTGAAGAAAAGGGAACCCTCTTGCACTGTTGGTGGGAATGTAAATTGATACAGCCACTATGGAGAACAGTATGGAGGTTCCTCAGAAAAACTAAAAATAGAATTATCATATGACCCAGCAATCTCACTACTGGGCATATACCCAGAGAAAACCATAATTCAAAAAGACACATGGGGCTACCCTGGTGGCACAGTGGTTGAGAGCCCACCTGCTGATACAGGGGACACAGCTTTGTGCCCTGGTCTGGGAGGATCCCACATGCCGCAGAGTGGCTGGGCCCATGAGCCATGGCCACTGAGCCTGCGCGTCCAGAGCCTGTGCTCCGTAATGGGAGAGGCCACAACAGTGAGAGGCCTGTGTACCACAAAAAAAAAAAAAAAAAGACACATGCACCCCAATGTTCATTGCAGCACTATTTACAATAGCCAGGTCATGGAAGCAACCTAAATGCCCATCGACAGATGAATGGATATAGAAGATGTGGTACATATATACAGTGGAATATTACTCAGCCATAAAAACGAACGTAATTGGGTCATTTGTAGAGACGTGGATGGATCTACAGACTGTAGTACAGAGTGAAGTAAGTCAGTCAGAAAGAGAAAAACAAATATTGTATATTAATGCATATATGTGGAACCTAGAAAAATGGTACAGATGAACTGGTTTGCAGGGCAGAAATTGAGACACAGATGTAGAGAACAGAAGTATGGACACCAAGGGGGGAAAGCAGTGGGGGTGGGGTGGTGGTGGTGGTGTGATGAATTGGGAGATTGGGATTGACATGTATACACTAATATGTATAAAATGGATAACTAATAAGAACCTGCTGTAAAAAAAATAAAATAAAATTCAAAAAACAAAAAAACCCGCATGCAGCAACGAAGAAAAAAATTTTATATATATATATATATATATATTTTTTTTTTTTTTTATTTATTTTCTTACAGTCTAGAGGCCAGAATTCCAAAATAGGTTGACAGGGCTGCCTTACTTCTGGAGGCTCTAGGGGAGAATCTGTGTCCTTGCCTTTTCCTGCTTGCAGAGTCTGCCTGAATTCCTTGACTTGTGGACCCTTCCTCTTCTTTAAAGCCGACAATGTAGTGCCTTCAACCTTTCTTTCTCCAATCTCTGCTTCTGTCATCACATCTCTTTTTCTTTTTTTAAAATTTGTGGGAGTTCCCTGGTGGTCTAGTGTTTAGGATTCCGGGCTTTCACTGCTGGGGCCTGATTCAATCCCTGGTCAGGGAACTGAGAGATCCCACAAGCCTTGCTGTGTGGCCAAAAATTAAAAAAATTTTTTTCATAAAAAAATAAATTTGAGATATAATTGATATAGAACATTATATTAGTTTCAGGTGTACCACATAATATTCAATATTTGTATATATTGCAAAATGATCTCTACAGTAAGTCTAGTTAACATCCATCACCACACAGAGTTACAGAATTTTTTCCTTGTGATGAGAAGTTTTAAGATCTGCTCTCTTAGCAACTTTCAAGTCTGCAATACAGTATTATTAACTATAGTCACCATGCTGTACATTATATAATCAGGACTTAATTATTTTATAACTGGATGTTTGTACCTTCTGACCACCTTCACAAATTTCACCCCACCCCCTGCTTCTGAAAACCACCAATCTGTTCTCTGTATTTATGAGTTCAGTTTTTTCTTTCTTTCTTCCTTTTTTCCTTTTTTTTCTTTTTAGATTCCATATATATGTGAGATCATATGGTAATTGTCTTTCTCTGTTTGACTTATTTCACTTAACATCGTACCCTCAAGGCCCATCCATGTTGTCACACATGGCAGGATTTCCTTCTTTTTTCATGGCTGAATAATATTCCGTTGTATATATACTGCAGTTTTCCTTATCCATTCATCCATCAATGGACACATCTTCTTTTCTGACACTCCTGCCCCCTCTATCCCTTATAAGGACCCTTGTGATTACGTTGGGCCCACATATATAATCGAGGAAAATCTCCCCATCTCAAGATCTTTAATCTAATCACTCCTGCAAAGTCCATCTTGTCAAGTAAGGTAACATATTCACAGGTTGTGGGGATTAGAATGTGGACACTTTCGGGGGCCATTACTGAACACACCAGAGGAGCTGCACGGAATGACACCAGACAAGTGGGTAGCTGCTCTTAGCACCTCTGCTTTGGGCTCTTGCACCAATTCAGCCTTGCACGCCCCCTCACCTAGCACACCCACACCTCTAAATCCTGGCATCCCCAGGCTGGCCACTACACCAACACTCCCTCTCTCTCAAAATCTGAAAGCTGTGGACCTTGCAGGACTCTGCCTCCTAAGACTGGCATTCACCCTCTTCTTGTTAAACTCAGTGCACCGTTAACTTGGTGGGTGTAAAAGCCTACCTTGAAAAAAGAAGGGATAGAAGAATTAACTTAGTTTTCTAGAGCTTGGGGTTACAGCAGGTGAGAGTGGAAAGGATTGGCTGCATTTCTCCAGTAATCTGTATACACTCATTTGTGAAATAGGCTATGACTTTCTGTTTGCAAAAGGGCATTCATTGGGCCATGATGTGGGTAGTGCTGGCCAGTCATTAGGTCTACAGTAAGTCCCCTACCTACGGACCTTCAAGTTGCAAACTTTCAAAGATGCGAATGTGCGTTCGCATGTCCAATCACGTAAGTTCATGTGTCTGGTGTACAGTGTCATGTGCGTGCATCCTCTACAAGTGGTTGTGCTTCTGTGGACTTTACAGTACTGTGTAGAGTACAGTAGCACAGTATCTTTATTTCAAGCCCAGGATGTCTGGAAGCAAGCGTAAATGCAGTGGGTATACAGCCAACTGTGTTATTTGGGTACCTAGGCTAACTTTGTTGGACTTACGAACAAATTGGACTTACAAATGTGCTCTCGGAATGGAGCTCATTCGTATGTAGGGGGCTTACTGTACTGGTAGGGAAGAGAAAGCGTTACTGGGAACAACAGGCTTCTTCATTTATCTCCTTCCTCAACACTAACAATTCTTTCTGGGTACACATTCCCCTTAAAAAGGCTCGTGCGAGAGTTGAGACTTCCAGGAAAAGCTGGTGTTTGATGTAATAATGCCAGTCACCTGGATCAGCATATTCGCTTAGCTTGGGCAGGACCTATGAAACATCAACTGATTTCTAGAACTCAGTAAGAAAAAAAAAATTCCATACCTCGTTCTGTAGAATTTTAAGGCAGCCTAGAATAATAAATACACTATATGGCGGTGTATACTATTTTATATATGGTAGTGTGCATCTGTTAATCCCATGCTCCCAAAGTATCTCTCCTCCATATGCAAGTATTTTTTTTCTTTATAAATTTATTTATTTTTGGCTGCGTTGGGTCTTCGTTTGCTGCGCACGGGCTTTCTCTAGTTGCAGCGAGTGGGGCCTGCTCTTCATTGTGGTGCGCAGGCTTCTCATTGCGGTGGCTTCTCTTGTTGCAGAGCACGGGCTTTAGGCGTGTGGGCTTCAGTAGTTGTGGCATGAAGGCTCAGTAGTTGTGGCGCACAGGCTTAGTTGTTCCGCGGCATGTGGGATCTTCCCGGACCAGGGCTCGAACCTGTGTCCCCTGCATTGGCAGGCAGATTCTTAACCACTGTGCCACCAGGAAAGTCCAAGAGGTACAATGAAATCTTTTATGTTTAAAACGTGGTTTTTGAGTAACTATCACTGGATTCATTTTATATACAGTGTATATTTTGGATAATTTTAGATTTACAGAAAAGATGCAAAGATAGTACAGAGTACTCTGTATGCCACTTATCCTGTTTTCAGTTTCTCCTAAGGTTAATATCTTACATTTGTCAAAACCCAGAAACCAAACTGACACCTTAATATTAACTAAACCCCAGACTTTATTTGGATTTCACCAGTTTCCACATTAATGTTCTTTTTCTGTTCCTGGAGTCAAGTCCAGGGTACCACCTTACATTACACTGGATTCGTTTTGAACTGGCAGATATAGGATTACAAAAAGGGTAGAGTTAATTATATGGTTTCTTGTTGGTACCATTGAAATCTGGGCACTTTTCATTTTGAGTTTTTTTGCTTTTTGAAAATAAACCAGATCATAAAGACAAACACCTGGATTTGTCCCTTACAAGCAAGAGTTTGCTAAGGGGGAAAACTTTAAATTTCTTGATAATCTCAACATGGCTTACTTAAAAATTGTGCACAATGAAGAAACTTTGGAGGTGATGGATATTCGTTATTTTGATTGTGGTGATGGTTTCACATATGTAAAAACTCATCCAAAGGTATACTTCAAATGTGTACAGCAAAAAGCATACCAATTATACCTCAATCAAGCTGCAAAAAAAGAAACAAAAAAATTGCATGTCATGTTTAAGATCTTAAAATAGGGTTGCAAAATGCTTAGTCAATGATTATCGAGGCATCAGATCAATCTATATATTCCAGGAGTCAGATTCTACCTTTTAGAAAACCTCAGTGAGAGAGAATTTTAACTGTAAAGATATTCCATCCTTAATGTGAATTAGGAATTTCTCCCTTGGAAATTAGACCAGGACCCATATAGAAAATGATCCCAATTCAATGCTAGTGGCTCTGATCTCCTAAGGTGGTTCCACACTGGGGAAACTCCAGTGTCACTTTGGACTTGGCAATACCAACAACCCAGTGATGTCACATGCAAAATGGGCCTCACCCCACCTGCCTGGCCAAGGGTCACTGGGGCTGATAAGAAGTGAAAATATGCCAAGAAGCCAGAGTTGTCTCCACTGAGAATTGGATATGTCATATTTCAGGCTGGTGTTGAAGGATTTTAAAAAACCAAGTATCACAGAACAAAATAATTAGGCCATGGGAAAATACAGTAGATACAATACAGGTGCACAGTTCCAATCCACAACTCCAAAATCCAAAGAGCTCTGAAAATCACAGGCTTTCGTAACTTATGACCTAAGTTAACATGAAGCTATATATACCCTTTAATTATGCCATAAAATGCGAACGTTACACTTTTCCCTTGAGGATGATCAATGGCATGATTACAGGGTGCTGGCCCATACACTGCCACAGGGGCTACATGATATCACCTGCAGCACGTCACCTTTCTAAAACCCCAAACTGCAAAATATGACTGGCCCAAGGTTTCCAGGTAAAAGGTTGTGCTTCTGTGCTGATAACCACTCCCAGTGACCACACATCAGTACCTGGTATCTTGGGGAATCTTGTCAACCAACTTGTAAAGAGGAAATTGGTATCCCCTTCTTACCTTCTTACTCTACATTGGAAGTCAGGGTCTAAATTGGAAACAACAGAACCCACCCTAGCTAATTCAAGTAGAAAACAAGTGTCTGAAAAGGTATCAGGAAGCAGAATCTTTGAAGAGCCAGAAACCAGGCCTGGGGGCCCCATGGACAGGAAGGGTTTTCACATCACCTGTGGGCAGTTCTACTGGGCACATTCTTTTCCTACAGCCTCACCAGCACCAAGGTTTTAAACTGGGTGATTTTTGCCCATGTGGTAGGAAAAAAAAAACTTGTGAGATTTGTATCTTTTGACCATGAATAGGTTGACCACTTTTTGTTTAAGAACATTTGAATGTCCTTTTCTATGGACTGTCTGATCGCATCTTTAGCCTCTCTTTGGGTGGGTTATTGTCCCTTTTAAAGTTGATTTGTATTAGTGATATTAGCCCTCTTTAGTCATGTGTGTTGCAAATATGTCCCCCAGATCGTAGTTTGTCTTTTGAATTGGTTTGTGGTCATTTTTCCCATATAGAAGTTAATACTTTTTATGCAGAACAATGAAATATTATACAAGTGGAAATGAATGAGTCAGAACCAAATTGACAGATAGAGGTTGATCTCTTGTTTGGAGCAAGTGAAAAATCTTAGGGGCATGAGAGTGTGTATAGTGCACTCCCGTTCTTATTTAAAAAATATGGTACTCTATTGGTACCATATGGTACCATATGGTATCTAATATGGTACTGCATGTACTCTATATTCCGTAAAGACACACAAGAAAACACTAATGATGGTTCAATACATGAACATGCATTGCTTTTGTGTGTATATATACCCTCTAAAAAAGACAAATGTTCTTTTTGAATTTTGTGAACTGTGGATGTGTTATCTTCCCAAAAAACGATTAATCAATTATTTAATGTAATTAAAGTAAAGTGATAATTACTTCCCTTTCTGCTTCTGAATTTTTTTTTCCTTGGAAAGAAAGAGATTCTGTAGTTTAACATTGCTAACAGATCCATTCATGTTTTCTTCTAGGACTTCGTTTCATATTTATTTAACTGTAATTCATATTTATGTAAAGAATAAAGTTAGGATCTCAGTCCTTTTTTTCCTGTTGACATTTTAATTGGGATAGTCCTGAATTTAGAAAATCATGCGGTGAGAATTGACATATTTTACAACCAAGTGGATCTTTCTATTTATTCATCTTCTTTTATATTCCTCAAAATAATCCCTTCTAGTTCTTGCTAAGTTTATGCCTCAGCATTTCATCTTGTTCTTTGTTTAAAAGAGCTTCTTTTTATTTTATTTTATTTTTTAAAATTTATTTATTTATTTATTTTTGGCTGCGTTGGGTCTTCATTGTTGTGCACGGGCTTTTCTCTAGTTGCGTCGAGCAGGGGCTACTCTTCACTGCGGTGCGCAAGCTTCTCATTGCTGTGGCTTCTCTTGTTGCAGAGCACGGGCTCTAGGTGCGTGGGCTTCAGTAGCTGTGGCACGCGGGCTCAGTAGTTGTGGCACACAGGCTTAGTTGCTCCGCAGCATGTGGGATCTTCCCGGACCAGGGCTCGAAACCATGTCCCCTGCATTGGCAGGTGGATTCTTAACCACTCAGCCACCAGGGAAGTTCCTGCTTCTCATCTTTTGATGTGTTATTGCCGTGATTGTAGAAGAGAACTTTTCTTTCATTATATTGTTTTATTTTTCTGATAGGCAGTGTTTTTGAATGTGTTTGTGCTTCTGAAAGAAGGCATAGGTATTGAAAGTAATTTTTTAAAAACTGAGACATAATTGACATATAACATTGTGTTACTCTTAGGTGTATAACATAATGATTTGTTATATGTATATATTGCAGAATGGTCACCACCATAGGTTTAGTTAGCACTCATCACCACACATGGTTACAAATTTTTGTTTGTGTATGTGATGAGAAATTTTAAGAGTTACTCTCTTAGTAACATTCAAATGTACAATACAGTATTGTTAACTATAGTTACCATGCTGTACATTATATCCTCAGGACTTATTCTTCTTATACCTGGAAGTGTGTACCTTTTGACCCCCTTTAACCCATTTTGCCCCCAACCACACCCCCTGCCTCTGGAAACCACCAATCTCCTCTCAGTATCTATGAGGTCTCTTTTCTTCTTTGTATTGTTTTTTGTTTTTAGATTCTACTGGTGAGTGAGATCACACAGTATTTATCTTTCTCTCTCTAACTTATCTCACTTAGCATGATGTCCTCAAAGTTCACCTATGTTGTCATCAGTGGCAGGCTCTCCTACTTTTTAATGGGCGAATAGTATTCCATTGTAGCCATGATGTCTGTACGACTGTTTTTTGTTTCTCTGCAGGAAATTTGCTTTTTATAGCTTACTTTCATAAGGTGTTCCATGACTAAATCCCCTGATTGTTTCTAGTACCTTTCCCATTGATTGTCTTCGGTTCCTCACCTTCGCTCACATCACCTTCAACGGGAATGATTTTGCCTCCTCTTTCACCTGCCATCACACACCATTTGGATGAAGCCCATGTTCTGAGGTGTTGTTTCCAGAGACCTAAAAATGCACAGACCCTGATGATGCTTTGGTGTTTATAGACAGCGGCACGGCCTCGGTTGGCGGGTGGACCCGGGCTAAGGCTTTAGCGTGGTCAGCATTCGCGATCTTGCCTTCTTACCCAGCCTGCCCCTGAGCAGATAGCTGCTCCTCTATCTTCCGGGCCCTGGACAGGATTTAGACTGGGTGGCTTGGTTGCCAGTTAATGGTACTGTTTATGTAGAGCATCTCCCCTTAGAGCTGGCAGGGCCACCCCACAGGGATGTTGTATGTGAGCAGTAGGATTCCGAAGAGTCCTAACTGTTGCCTGGAAGGGGGTGGCGGCCCTGAAAAGATGCCAAGGTTCTGGGCTGGCATGGGGGACCCCTGGGACAGATTTCTCAGTGTAACTCTGGGGTCAGTTTCACCAACAGCAATGGCAGAGCAAAGCCTGGAAATTATTGAGGATTTCAACAATTCTCCCAGGAGGGGAGAGGAGTCTAATGAGAGAGATGACTCGTAAAGGAGGAGATTCGAGCTTCTCAGCTGGTGGTTCACTCAGAGGAGTCACCCCCGTTGGGGGCCAGAAGGAGAGGAGAGCGAGTTTGCCAGAGGTGGTGTTGTAGGGTGGTGAAGTGGCCTGGGCTGAGGTCCCCTGGGGAAGGTAGACTCTCAGGGCAGCCGTGGCCTGGAGGTGCGTCCGAACCTTTGATACTGGTGGCCAGTTCCCTGCCCCACACGCCCACTGGGCAGGACCTGCCCTCCTAGGAGCACGTTCCACTAAAGCTGGGGAAAGGACGGATGGCAAAGGAAGAAAGCATGATTGCAGCTGGGAAGGCCCTGAACATGCTTAGGTAAACACAGATTGGACTTTCCTGACGGCATCATCAGACAGATCCTGGAATCAGCCCCGGGGCTGCTTAAGAATAACAGAAAAGAGACGATAGAGGAGAGTCAGCTTCCCAGAGCAATGTTTTTTGGCTAGCCTACACTCAGCGGAGCCCAGGCAATTCTGCAATCGCCTTGTAATTTGTACTCAACTCGCTTAGTAAAAATAGCCATCTGGTTCACATCATACAATGTGCTGCTATGTGGTTGATGTGAGAAGACACTTTTACCAGTGGTTAAAGCCCTTCGGATTTTTCACCGTTGATTGAGAAGACAAAGCGACATGTGGTTATTATGTTATAACCACACAGTATCAAAGGTTACTTAGCTAAGTGTGAAAGTAATAGTAAGCATGGCAAACATCAAGAAACTTGGGAGACTATTCCTCGAAGCCTTTTGAATACATCCAGTACTGCATAAAAATCAAATACATTCTTCTCAGATCAAGGTCATATGCTCTTGCATGTGCTGAAACCCCCTCTCAGTGTGCCGAGGAATCAGATCCTGGTGAATAAGTCTCCTTGGTACATTCTTTTTTTTTTTTAATTTTTAAAATTGAAATATAGTTGACTTACAATGTTGTTTTAATTTCTGCTGTACAACAAAGTGACTCATTTATACACATAAATACATTCTCTTTTATATTCTTTTCCATTATGGTTTATCCCAGGATATTGAATATAGTTCCCTGTGCTATACAGTAGGACCTTGTTGTTTATCCATTCTATATGTAATAGCTTGCATCTGCTAATCCCAAACTCCCAATTCATATCCACCCACCTCCCCTCCCCCTTGGCAACCACAAGTATGATCTCTATGTCTGTGAGTCTGTTTCTGTTTTGTAGATAAGTTCATTTGTGCCATATCTTAGATTCCACATATTTCTGACTTACTTCACTTAGTCTGATAATCTCTAGGTGCAACCATGTTGCTGCAAATGGCATTATTTCGTTCATTTTTATGGCTGAGTACCCTTCCATTGTATATACATACTTGGTACATTGTAATGTCCCACAGAAGAGTGATAGAGAGGTTTTTAATCATGCCGCTGAGATGCAGGGTAGTTTAGAGAAGGATGGGTGGACTCTGTCTCCTTCTGGAAATAGATGTAAACAAACAGCTCAAGCGACTTCACATCAACAGATACTGATGAACTGACTAGGCATGTGACATTCCAAAGGACGTAAAATGATAACATAGACTCTGCCTCCAGGATCTTGCAATCAAATAGCAGAATAAGATGGGAACTCAAATAAGGCAGAGGAGGAGGAAAGAAAAGAGAGTTCTTAGTAGGAGGGGGCTGGTCAACAGGGTCCACCGCTGCAGAGCAAAAAGATGGGAGAGATTGGACCAAATCTTGGGGTGTGGTTGCCGGGGACAGCAGCGGCTTTCAGAGAGCAGCAGGCAGGGAAGCCAAACTGAGAGGGATTCACCAATGAGTGGGTGTGAGGAAGCCGAGAAAAGTGTGGTGCTGAGGCACGGTGGTGAGCCCAGGAAGTGGTAGGGCTGCAGGAAATTTGTGTCATTTTTCTTACGTAGAGGAAGACCTGGGGATGTTTATAGATGTGGAGAAGGAACCAGTGGAGGAGGGATTAAAGATGCCGAACACGTGAGAGTGATCACCAAGCTCTCTCCGTGCCCCGTATGCAGACCTAGCCATACTTCATAACTGCTGGAAGGCATTCAGAGCACGGGTGTTTCATCTCTTAATGAGTATTGTTTTGAGTTTTGTTTGCTTTACAATGAGAACCTATTAATATCCTACTTGTGAGGTTAAAAACAACAGCCAGAACAGGTGTTTGTTGAGGTCGACCTTGTTCCCTGGAGTGGCTCAGGGCAAGTTTGAGCTCAGCTCAGACCTTCAATAACAACATAACAACTATGGATAAATAAACGTGGTCTATGCATATAATGGAATAGTGTTCAGCTGTGAAATGGAACAAAGTACTGACACGTGCTACAACATGGATGAACCTTGAAAACATTATGCTAAGTGAAAAAAGCCGGGCACAAAGGGTCACATACTGTGCGATTCCATTTATATGCAATGTCCGGAATAGGCAAATCCATAGACACAGAATGTAGATTGGTGGTTGCCGGAGACCTCGGGGAGGAGGGGTGTGGTGTGACTGCTTAACGGGTACAGGGTTTCCTTTCGGGGTGACGAAAATATTTTGGAATTAGGTATAGGTGGTGGTTGTACAACATTGTGAATATACAAAATGCCACTGAAATTATAATATACTTTAAAATGGTTAATTTTATGTTATATGAGTTTTATCTCAATTAAAAAAAAACAAAAAAAACCCCAGGGAATTCCCTGGCAGTCCAGTGGTTAGGACTCCGTGCTTTCACTGCTGAGCACCTGGGTTCAATCCCTGGTTGGGGAACTAAGATCCCATAAGCTGTGCAGTGCGGCCAAAGCAAACAAAAAAACAAACAAACAAAAAACAGCTCAAAATGATGCTGGGCGCTGCCCATTGCTGGACTCTGCATTCTTCCCTTCAAGGATTTGTTACTCACTAGCCTTGCAAGTCAGCCCAGTCCACAGTTTGCTGGTCTCTGAAATAGGGATCCTAATATTCATTAGGGCAATTAACCTCCAGGCACCACGTGACCCCAGCTGATCTCCTGCTGTCCTCCTCATGGCGAGGATTGCGTGCCCCTTCCCAAAGCTTCATTGCATCTCAGTCTTTAGCCGACGTTGTGGCTGAAATGTACCAGGCTCTGCAGGGACACCCACCGTCCTGGTTAGTCAGGGATGGGGCATTTCCTCAGAAGAGGGAAGTTCAAGTGCTGAAACTGGGAAAGTCCCGGGTAAACAGGGATGAGTGATTGCCTTATCTTGTGCTCTGGTCAAACGATTTGCAGAAGTCCAGACTAAGATCTCTCCAGTTTTGGGGGACAGTCCCAGGTTCTCTCATCCTGAGATGGTCTTCTCTTGAAGTCATAGGGTCACATTACAGATGTGTGACAGGGCTCCCGTGGGCCAGGGCAGGAGGCTGGATCTTAAGATTAGTGAAGCCAAACCAGCACTAGATTAGGGGCTGGATCAGTTTCTCCTTTTGTAGTGGAAATTGGAATTTCTTTTGAGGTCCACTTTGAGGTCAGGTTGCAAGGTACAGAGATGTAAGGCAAACTCCCAAGGATTATGCTAATGGTAGTGAGAGGACCTTGGCAGGACCGTTTGGGCTGGACAAGGACCTGGGGCTTAGATGCAGTCAGTGGGGGAAATTAGGAGATGCCTCAACCTGGGAGATGCAGATTTACTGAGATGCCAAGGAGGCTCCGAGAGAGAGTGACTGGGACTCTACTGTTTTGCTTTGAAGTTCAGTGTTACTGGAGCCCATCTGATGGATGGAGGGTGGGGAAGCTTGACTGAGGCTGATGGAAGAAAGATCAGTGGGGGTCCTGATTCACCTTAAGGGCCGGGTGTGTGAAGGGGTTAGGACCGAGGGGATCTGAACAGTGGTCTTGGAGCCTAAGTCATTGGGGAGGAGTGTTAGTCTGGGTCAACCTATGAGGGACACGGCCACCAGCGCATTGTGGGGTGCCTTCTGGGAAGTGGTTGTGTGTGAATCAAAAGTGGGCTTTGGGACTTCCCTGGTGGCGCAGCGGATGGGACTCTGCGCTCCCGATGTAGGGGGCCCGGGTTCAGGGAACTAGATCCCACATGCATGCCACACTAAGGAGCCCGCCTGCTGCTACTAAGGAGCCCACATGCTGCAACTAAGACGCAGTGCAACCAAATACATACATAAATAAATATTTTAAAAAAGGAGGCACTATGCACTCTTCGTAACAGCCCCAAAATGGGAACAACCCAAATACCCATCAGTTTATGGATGGATAAAGAAACTGGTCTAACTGTATAACGGAAATTATTCAGCAATAAAAAAACCCCAAGTACTTCCCTGGTGGTCCAGTGGGTAACATTCTGCGCTCCCAATGCAGGGGGCCCGGGTTCGATCCCTGGTTGGGGCACTAGATCCCACATGCATGACACAGCTAAGAGTTCTCATGATGCAATTAAGAGTTCTCATGCCGCAACTAAGTCCACATGCTGCAACTAAAAGACCCCACATGCCGCAACGAAGATCCTGCATGCCACAACTAAGACCTGGTGCAGCCAAAATAAATAAATAAATAAAATTTAAAAAAAGAAAAGAAAAATGGAGAAAGTCAATGAAACCAAAAGTTGGTTCTTTGAGAGATCAATTAGAAAACAAAAAACAAAGAAACAGCTAAGAAAAAAACCCGAAGTGTGCACGTTACAACGTGGATTAGCCATGAAAACCTTGTGCCAAATGAGAGAAACCAGTCAGAGGTCACGTGTATGATTCTCTTTATATGAAATGTACAAGATAAGGAAATCCATGGACAGAATATAGATTAACGGATGCCAGGGGATGGGAGGAGGGGGATGGGGAGGGACAGTTGCGGGGTACAGAAGGTCAACTTGGGGGGGGTCACACATTCTACCAGTGTGCCTCCCAGAGTCATGCTGTGTAACCTCTGCGGGCCCATTATCCATGGGCTCTGTTTATGCTTCAAGACCAGCTCTTTGTGACAGAGTCTCTGACGCATGGAGGTGATGGGGAGGGAGGACAACACAGCCCAGATGCTCTCAACGCTCTTAGTCTCTTTTGCTCAAATGTGGGTTTTCTGTGTCACAGAGCTGAGTTTTGCCCTGAAGTTGTGGTTTCCTGTCTCTTGCCAAGCTTCTGTTTGCCATCCTTTCGTGTGAGTTAGAACAAGTCATAACTGGGGGTGTGGGAGGCCAAGAGACGGCCCAGCTCAGTGCTCTCAGTTCTGGCTGCACTTTAGAAATACCTGGGTCTGTTTAAACACTAGCAATGCCCGGGATTGTACCCAAAGTCTCTTGAGTCAGTTGCGGTGGGTGGTGAACACCCACACCTTGACTGTACAGCCAGGATGAGAACCCCTCTTCTGCAGAAAATATTACAGAATAGATCAAAGTGCATGCAGGCAAAACAGAGGGGGAAAGTATTCCAGAGATGTCTCAGGCAGTGAATTAATACAAATACTGTGTT
Organism: Monodon monoceros; assembly: GCF_005190385.1. NCBI lineage: Eukaryota > Metazoa > Chordata > Mammalia > Artiodactyla > Monodontidae > Monodon > Monodon monoceros. The sequence continues at coordinate 11,693,008 of NW_021703767.1, forward strand.
ATTTTCCTAGGTTTTGTGATGTCCAAGATATTTGATTCCTTTTTGAGATTTGTAAATTGTAATTTTATTTTCTCATTCTACACAGCTGTTCACTTTTGCACCAAATTTTGTATTCTTTTTCTCAAAAAGGGACTCCCAAGATTCTATGAGTTTTATGCCCCAAAACATTTGGGGTCTGCTTCTCGTCTAAAGGCTCACTTAGGTTCAAGTTTAACATTTTGGCAAGAATATTTCACACATATATCACATTAGTGCTCCCATAATGTCTGTGTGTCTCAATTTTAATGACCACTCAGTTAAGGCATGACAAGCCAGATCTGTCCACTGTAAAGATCCATTTGTGCCATTGCAATTAGCAAGCAGTCAGTGGAGTAGTATGTTGTCACCGTGCAAATATTCCACTCCCCAACTTTTCACTGAATGGTTTTAACAAGCATTGGTGTTCCTTTCTTGAGTCAGCTACGCCACTGGGTGTTGCAAAATGCTAATTGTATGATTCTTTCACTCATTTTGCCTTTATTGTCTGGAATTCTTCTATGAAGAAAGCTTTCCCTTGTTGTTTCACAGATGATTTTTTTTTTTTTTTGCGGTACGCGGGCCTCTCAGTGTTGTGGCCTCTCCCGTTGCGGAGCACAGGCTCCGGACGCGCAGGCTCAGCGGCCATGGCTCACGGGCCCAGCCGCTCCGCGGCGTGTGGGATCTTCCCGGACCGGGGCACGAACCCGTGTCCCCTGCATCGGCAGGCGGACTCTCAACCACTGCGCCACCAGGGAAGCCCTCACAGATGATTTTAATGTCAACCAACCGTCGTTTAGAAGCAGCGATTCAGTCCAATAGCCACATTTACAAAGGAGAAATACCGAGGTTCAGGTAGGTATAAAGATTTGCTCAAAATCACACAGTAACTGGCAATCAAAGGCTCCTTTTTTTTTTTTTATATACCAAAAGAAAAACCTTTCCCTTGAAACAATTCCAAAACACCAGAGCAGTGCATACCAAACTGTTGTTCTTTTAGAGCTCCTGTCAACATTTCCCAGAACAGGACCTGGCTTGGAAAATACTACCAGGTTTTGGGAAACATTAGGAGGCTTTTCATTTCATCCAGGAATGGAATTAGCTCCCCACTCTCTCATGGCCATTATTTATCATGGTTCTGGAGGTTCTGGTTAACAAAGTAAGATAAAAACTAAAAAAGACGTATAATTGCTAGAAATAAGAATACAAAATCACCACTATTTGCATGTAGTATAATACTTTTTCTAGAACAGCAGTTCTCCTTTTGGCCTCAGAACCCCTTTACCTTCTTAACATTTACCCTCTTAAAATTTACAAAATGACTTTTTAAAAATGTGGGATATATATATATTTACCATATTAGAAATTAAGACTGAGAAAAAACCTTTAAAATTTTTACTTATCCATTCAGAAGTAAAAAAAACCAATTACGTGTTAATGCAACAAATTCTTAAGAAGAATGATTCTATTTTCCCAAACAAAAAGCATCTGGTAAGAAGAGCGCTACTCTTTTGTAGATTCACAGATCTCTTTAACCTCAGGCCTGCTGGAAGGCAGCTGGGTCCTTATGTCTGCTCTGCACTCAGCAGGTGCCCTGTCATGCGTAATGCAGTCAGCGGGAAATTCCACTTCACATCCATGTGAGAATGAGTGAAAAAAGCAAATAACCTCTTGGTTATCATTATGAAAATAGTTTTGACCTTGCGGACCTCCTGAAAGGGTTTCTGGACTATACTTTGAGAATAGCTGTTCTGGAACACTCAAAGAGACTCAGTTAAAAGCTTTACTAGTATCTATTAGCTTGCTAAAGTGGCTGGATAAATGATAAATATATGAAAACAAATCACTTTCCCATATACCAGCATCTCTGGAATGTCCCAGGCTCAACACAGTGTGTGTTGTGTGTGTGTGTGTGTGTGTGTGTCCATTGTGTCACCTTTATAGCAAATCTGGAATCTTAGCAATCCATGGCTCATGTTGCTGGGAGTCTAGGCTTTTCAAGTGTTCCTTTTCCCTAGCCATTCCTTCTAGGGCTCCTGGATGGGGCAAAAAGGGCAGACAAGATGGGGAGGCAGAGAATGAGGGCTCACATATATCATCAGAGCTGTGCCTGCTGTGAGGAGCCCTACTGTGTGCTGTTGGCCCTCCCTTCAAGTCCTCCCCCACACTGTACTGCTGACATCCGCCGGCCAGGCCTTGCAGAGACGATCCCATGCTTCTCTTGGTGCTGCCTTGATCTTCCCATGGCTCCTGGGCACTGAGGGGAGCAGGTGATTGGGAGGTTGGCCCAAGGGGTGGTCAGGAAGGCACCTCACAATCTCTGGGATCTGCCACCCTCTCTGGCACTCTGGCCCACCAGCCAGACCTCTGCATTCATGGAGCATGTCTCAAAGGGGCAGTGCTTTCTCTTCCTCCAGTTCGTCTCCCTTCCAGGAGCTGCCATCTGGGAGTGGAGTTTGTACAGGTGGGTCCCTGAGCCTCATGTGAATCAGTAGGTGTGACTGGGTATCTGTGTCTGTGTCCTCACATAGTCCAGGGCCCTTCAGAAGGTCAGTTGAGCAGGCAGTGGCCTTGGTCAATTGAGTCTCATTTGACACATGTCAAAAGGCTGGGAAGACACAGTCGTGCCGTGAGGGTGGGAAATTTCAGTAGGATGGAAAAAAAAAAAGAAAGAAAACAAGGGGCCAGGTGAGCAATAGTGTCCGAGTCTTCTGGAAGGTTTTGCCAGAGGAGACAGGAAGGAAGCTCCTTCCTCCAGACACTGCTGGGAGCCCAGTGTGAATGTCCTTCTAGCATGAAGGGAGACCCAACCTCTTCCAGGAGACCCATGACTTCTTTGTGGTTAAATCCAAAAGATGCTTTTTAGTCCCCTTATCCCAAAGCAGTGGACATTTTCAGTGTCATACAAATTTATAACAAAAAAAAACTTGTTTCCTTTGTAAACAGAAAAAAAGGGTTTTTTTAAAATGATTATTTTCTATGCCTGTCAGAATTTTCTTCATGGTACTATATTTCAAGTGTCCCCAGACTTTATCTTAATTATGTTGAAATACTATGGAGTCTAGTTTTGTTGCAGCCTTGGAATTCTCTTGTTTGGATGTTTTTTCATGAAATAGAAATGCTTTATGACTAACAGTTCATTTATTGCCCAGTTAATTTTTAAAAAAATAGGTTTTAAGGTATAATTTATATACCATAAAACATCCATCTTAAGTGTATAATTCAATAATTCTTAGTAATTTTATAGAGTTGTACAACCACTACTGCAGTCCAGAATATTTGCTCATTTTTGTTTAACTCTTAAAAACACCTTAAGTACAATTAGTGTTAGAGAAAATATGGATATCTATTTTTTTAAAACCCTGAAATTTGAAAGTATTTTAAAGTAGTGTTTTTGCTTTCAGTGACAATAGTTTAAACTAAGCCAATTGAACTCATTTTAATGAATCAATCAACTATTCAAAATTTTATCAAGCATAACATAATGGCTCATTCTATGGGTCAACCTGGCTTGGCTATAGCACCCAGATATTTGGTCAAACATTATTCTAGATGTTTCTGTGAAGATAGTTTTTAGATGTGTCCTAATCTCTTCTTCTCATAAAGACAGCAGTCCTATGGGATTAAGTTCTACCCTAATGACCTTATTTTATCAGAATTACCTCTTCAAAGGCTCTGTCTCCAAATACAGTCACATTCTGAGGTACTTGGTGTTAGGGCCTCAACATCTTAATTTTTAGGGGACGGAGAGAGACACAATTCAGCCCGTAGCAGATGAAAAGCTAGGCTACTTGGCTAACTTCCTTTAAATTTCTTTTATCATTTTTCTTCTTGAGACATTCACTTGAAAAAAAGAGTTTCACCCAGTGTCTTAGTCAGTTTGGGCTGATATACCCAAAACACCATAGACTGGGTAGCTTATAAACAGAAATTTATTTCTCACAGTTCTGGAGGCTGGAAGTCCGAGATCAGGATATAAGCAGGGTTGAGTTTTGGTGGAAGCCCTCTTCCGGGTTGCACACTGCCGACTTCTTCTTGTGTCCTTACCTGGAGGAGAGCAAAGAGGGGAAGCAAGCTCTCTGGTGACCTTTATAGGGGCACCAATCCCATTCATGAGAGCTCCACCCTCGTGACCTCATCTAATCCTAATCACCTCCCCAAACCTCCACCTCCTAATACCATAATGAGGGGTAAGGTTTCAATGTATGAATTTTGGGGAGACACACTCAGTCCACAACACCCATATTGGAAAGTCAAATTTTAATTTTTAATCATGTGAGCTCATTAAGGGTTTGACCTAACATTCTTGTCAAAGTGATGATACCTGGAGAATGACTGTGGCCGTGGCTGCCTGTGTTTGCTTGAGTTTTCAAAGGCGTGGAGTAAACTGAAATCTCTGTAAAGAAGGTTTTATTTCTCCCAGTCTGATTTCCCTTCCTATGTGTCCCTCCAAGTAAAGTCAACAAATAGGGCTTAACACTTTTAGCTTCTCTTAACACTTTGTAATTTAGTGAATAGATCATTCATCTGTTCATTCATCACTTAACCGTAAATTATTAGTAAGCATCTACTGTGTAGATGTGCCAGGTAATTTCTAAGATCGGGGATACTGCAGTGATCAAAAGAGATTAAAAGAAAAAAACCAAAAATTCTATCCCACTTACATTCTAGTGGGGGACACAGAAAATATTTAAGAGATATAAGATAATCTTTTTTTCCTAAAGAGAAAAATAAATCAGGGAAGGGGGTTAGGAAATGTGTGTGTGTGTGTGGGCGGGGGTGCAATTTAAAGTAGATTGAGCAGAACAGGCCTCCCTGAAAAAATAACATTTAAGTCAAAACCTGAAGTGAAGGGCTTCCCTGGTGGCACAGTACTTAAGAATCCGCCTGCCAATGCAGGGGACAGAGGTTCAAGCCCTGGTCCGGGAAGATCCCACATGCCATGGAGCAACTAAGCCCATGCGCCACAACTACTGAGCCTGTGGGCCACAACTACTGAAGCCCGTGCACCTAGAGCCTGTGCTCTGCAACAGGAGAAGCCACCACAATGAGAAGCCTGGGCACTACAATAAAGAGTAGCCCTCCGCTCGCTGCAACTAGAGAAGGCTGGCGCGCAGCAACGAAGAGCCAACGCAGCCAAAAGTCAAAAAATAAATTAAAAAAATTTATTAAAAAAAAAAAACGCCTGAAGTGAACGTGTGAGCCATGGGGATAAGCATGGGAGAAGTGCATGCTAGGCAGAGCAATTGGCAAGTGCAAAGGTCCTGAGGCAGGAACATGCCCAGTGTGCCTGAGGAGCAGTGGAGGCCAATGTGGCTGGAGAGAAGGGAGCAAAGGGGGAGATGAAGCCACAGGGGTGATGAGGTGCTCCATAGATCATTGGAAGGATTTGGGACTTTGCTTTAAGAAGGGAGCCATGGGAGGGTTTGGAGTCCATGGGTAGTGTGGTTGGCTTACAATGCTGAATGGTCACCTAAAATGATTGAATAGGGGAAAGGGCTGAAGGAGGAAGGAAGGTCAACTAGGAAGCAATGCAATCATCTACCAGGAGATAATGGTGGCTTAGACCAGGTGGTAGCCGCGGAGTGGGTAAAAGTAGTCAGACTGAGATGTTTTGGTGGGATTTCCCAACAGATAGAATGTGAGACAGGAGTCAAGAGTGGCACAAGCTTTTTGGCTTCAAAAAAATGAAAGAAGGGAGTTGCCATTTACTGTGAAGGGGAAGACTGAGGGGGCAGGAAGTTTGATTTGGTTTCAAATCAGCATAAGCATATCTTATTTTATAACAAGACTTAAAAATTTTTTTTTGGCAGCATCGTGCGGCATGTGGGATCTTAGTTCCCTGACCGGGGATTGAACCCGAGCCCCCCTGCAGTGGAAGCATGGAGTCTTAACCCCTGGACTGCCGGGGAATTCCCAGAAGACTTTTTAAGAAAGAGATACTGTGCCTGAGGCACATGATTCCAGGATCTTCTAGATGGTCCTGCAACCCATAAATTGTCCTAAAGACTGTACATCCATCACTGCTTCGCTCAGTAACTGTTTATCTTAGCGCATCCATGTGACATGGTGTGACCTGCCAAATCTCTGTTTATTACTGTCTGATGTATTATGTTATACCTGTGTTGTAATTAACGATCGCTCATACATACTGAGCACTTCTTGTGTTTCAGGCAGAGGTGAAGCTGTTTGCCCAAGTTCATCCAGCCAGTAGGTGGGATCTGAACCAGTTTGCTGGACCCTGAAGTTCTTATCCGTCTGACACACAATTTGGTGCCTAATTGCAAAACTCAATGTTGTGCCCCATCAGAAAGAAGTGCTTGAGAGTGACTCTGAATTAGCCATTCCCATGCTCGAGAACAGGGAACTCAGTAAGTTATTTGTTCTTATGGCATTTGAGTTTTTGCCTGAGATCCACACTTGAAAAAATAAGCTTCCCTGCGTTAGAGGAAGTATAGCTAGATAACTGCATGCTTAGTCAAGGGGAAATTTTCAAAATAAAAGACAGTATACGTTTGAGGAAGTGGGTTAACGGGCCATTGCCCAAGAGGCCAACAAAGAATCAGAGAAATTCACACTTCTCCATAATAATTGTTTAAAACTGAATGGACAACTCAAAAGCAGTATACATCTTAATTTGTAATCAGTCTAAGTCGATGATCCCTGAACATGGTAATGGAGAGACCTGCATGGTGAGGGGGCATACAGTACACAATCGAGGCTTGTGGGATGAATGAATGTTCCTTGTTTTTTATTTTCAACTTCCTTTCCCTGAAATGACAGACAGCAACAGAACTAGGAAGACCCAGTCTTCAGCTGACATATTTATCCTTTTTTTTTTTTTTTTGCAGTACGCGGGCTTCTCACTGTTGTGGCCTCTCCCGTTGCAGAGCACAGGCTCCAGACGCGCAGGCTCAGTGGCCGTGGCTCACGGGCCCAGCCGTCCCGCGGCATGTGGGATCTTCCCGGACCGGGACACGAACCCGTGTCCCCTGCATCGGCAGGCGGACTCTCAACCACTGCGCCACCAGGGAAGTCCAGCTGACGTATTTATTCTTGATGGTTATCGTCATCAAGATGTAAGTTACAGGAGGCAGATACCAGCTAGTACAGGGCCAGTTACAGAAGAAAGCTTTTGGGTACACCCTCAGTATAGTTTCCAAGGAAAACAAATATGCAAGATAAATGCTTCATTTTACCAAATCCTCTCTTTCTTAAAAAAAAAAAATCAAAATGCATCTATTATTTTCCATATGGTTATGATTTTAATAAAATCAAATGAACACGTCTCATTCAGGGTAAATATGTTCTCAAATCCTTTAAGCCATTGGTCATTTAAGATGAATTCTCCCAATATCTAAGCCTGCAGGTTTGTTGACCACAGCAAGCAGGCATGGCCGAGTGTTCTGCTCAACATATAATAAGGTAGAAATCAAGGTGTTGGCTGGACTGCCTTCTTGTCTGGAGGCTCTGGGGGAGAAAACCCTCCGTGAAGCCTGTTCTTCTTTGTTGGCAGAATTCCAGTCCTCGAGCTGTAGGACTGAGGACTTGGACCGTATTTCCATGCTGACTGTCAGCCAATGGCTACAGGCCCCCTGTATTCCTTGCCATGGGGCTCTTTCCCTCCAGCAACAGGGTGTTGAATCTCTGTGCTTCAAATTTCTGACTTCCTCTTCTGATATGATGAGCCAGAGAAAACGCTCTGCTTTTAAAGGGCTCATAAGTCACGCCCACCAGGATAATCTCCCTATCTCAAGGTCAACTGTGCTCTATAATACAACCTAACCATGGGAGTAAAATCCATTATCCTCACAGGGCTGGGGATCATACAGGGTGTTTACACCAGGTGTGGGGATCTTGGGAACGATCTTTGAATTCTGCCCACCACACCCAGCTTCAGGAACTCATGGCCAAAGTTGTTTCATCTTGTTGCAGAATCAGCTCCCTGGGAAGCAGGTGCTGAGATGAAGGTTAGCTTGCAGGAGGCTTAGTGAGAGGGCTCTCAGGATCAGCGCTATGCAAGGGAGGAGACTGAGGTAGGGCTGCGAAGAGGGAGGCAGAAGCTGGGATGGTCCTTCAGAGGTGTCTCAAGGTGAGGCAGCCCTGCATGGGCAAGACCCTAGATGTGGGCTGCCCCAGGCAGGGGTTCTCTGAGGGCAAGGCAGCAGTCCGCAGCAAGGTTCTCCCTGAAAATGCTGACAGTAGGAGGTAAGGGAATAAACTTTTCATTTCTGATTGATACATTACAGTGATTGCATTGCACTGCATTTCTACTCCCCTCTCACTCCCATTCATCCAGTAATATTTTGAATTAAATCCAAGATATCATATAACTTCATCTATAAACATTTTAGTCTGTCTTTGAAATACAGGAAACCATGATATCCTTATCTCATCCAAACTAAATTAATAATTCATATTATAAAAATGCATTTCGTGCTAATTTTTTATTTAAATTTTCTCATAAGTGTCATGACTCTCCCCCCCGCCGCCATTTCTCTCAAGTTTGCTTGTTTAAGTCAAAATTGAAAATAGATGAACTCTCTCTTTTTCCTTGCGCTTGATTTATTAATGACACCAGACAACTTGTCTTGGAGACTTGATCAGAGTCTGGGGTTTGCTAATTGCATCTGTATATAGGAAGTTTCTTTGTCCCCTGTACTTCCTGTAAGTTAGTAATTGGATCTAAGGCTGGATTAGATGAGGATTTATTTTTTTGGCTAGAGTAGTCCACAGATGGTCACGTGCTCCTCCAGCAGGAGGTGCATCATATGTAAATATTCAATACATTTTCTTTATGCATCCATTCATCAGTGGACATCTGGGTTGCTTCCACCTCTTGGCTGTTGTGAATAATGCTGCAATGAACATGGTTGTGCTAATCTCTCTCCAAGATCCTGCTTTCAGTTCTTCTGGATATATACACAGAAGTGGGATTATTGGATCATATGGTAGTTCTATTTTTAATTTTTTGAGGAACATCCATACTGTTTTCCATAGCAGCTGCACCATTTTACATTCCCAAAAATAGTGCACAGAGTTCCAATTTCTCCACATTCTCACCAACGCTTGCTGTTTTCTGGTTTTGTTTGTTTCTTTTTGATAGTGGCCATCCTAATGGCTTTGAGGTGATATCACATTGTGGTTTTTTTTTTAAATTTATTTATTTTATTGATTTATTTTTTTGGCTGTGTTGGGTCTTCGTTGCTGTGCACGGGCTTTCTCTAGTTGTGGTGAATGGGGCTACTCCTCGTTGCGGTGCACGGGCTTTTCATTGCGGTGGATTCTCTTGTTGCAGAGTACGGGCTCTAGGTGCGCAGGCTTCAGTAGTTGCAGCACACAGGCTCAGTAGTTGTGGCACATGGGTTTAGTTGCTCTGCGGCATGTGAGATATTCCCAGACCAGGGCTCAAACCCCTATCCCCTGCATTGACAGGTGGATTCTTAACCACTGCGCCACCAGGGAAGCCCTCACATTGTGGTTTTGATTTGCATTTCCCTAATGATCGGTGATGTTGTGCACCTTTCTTTTTTTTTAATAATTAATTAATTTATTTATTTATTTTTGGCTTCGTTGCTGCACACAGGTTTTTTCTAGTTGCAGCATGCGGGGGCTACTCTTTGTTGCAGTATGCAGGCTTCTCATTGCGGTGGCTTCTCTTGTGGAGCACAGGCTCTAGGTGTGTGGCCTTCAGTAGTTGTGGTGCATGGGCTTAGTTGCTCCACGGCATGTGGGATCTTCTTGGACCAGGGCTCAAACCTGTGTCCCCTGCATTGGCAGGCAGATTCTTAACCACTGCACCACCAGGGAAGCCCTGCACATATTTCATATTCTTATTGGTCATTTGTACATCTTTGTTGAAGTATCTAATACTTTGTCCTATTTTATTTTAATTTTATTTTATTTTTGACCATGCTGTGTGGCATGCAGAATCTTAGTTCCCCAGCTGTTGCAGGAAGGGGGACCCCTTCAGGGCCTGAGAGTGGGCTCTTGTCTAACACTCAGAAATTAATTGTCAGAGGAGACACACGTTCTGACAAAGCAAGAGATTTTACTGGGAAGGGGCATCCGGGCAGAGAGCAGCAGGGTAAGGAAACTCAGGAGAACTGCTCTGCCACGTGGCTTGCAGTCTCAGGTTTTACAGTAACAGGGTTAGTTTCCAGGTTGTCTCTGGCCAATCATTCTGACTCAGGATCCTCCCCGGTGGTGTGCACATCACTCAGTCAAGATGGATTCCAGTGAGAAGAATTCTGGGAGGTTGGCGGGACATACGGACTGGCGTCTCCTCTATCTTTTTGACCTTTCCTGAATTCTTCCAGTTGGTAGTAGCTTGTTAGTTCTGCATTCCTTACCAGGACCTCCTGTTGTAAGATAACTCATGCAAGTGGTTACTATCTTGCCTGGCCAGAGCAGGGGGTTTCAGTCACTGGTTCCCCTAACACGACCAGGGATTGGACCCATGCCGCCTGCAGTGGAAGTGTGGAGTCTTAACCACTGGACCACCAGGGAAGTCCCTCCTCTGTCCATTTTAAATCAGGTTATTTGTTTTTTTTGTTGTTGAGTTGTAGGAGTTCCTTATATGTTCTGGACATTAGTCCCTTAACAGATATGTGATTTGCAAATATTTTCTTCTTTCTGTAGGTTGCCTTTTCACTCTGTTAATTTTCTTCTTTAATGTGCAGCCATTTTAAAGTTTTATGTTACCTGCGTTGTCTATTTTTGTTTTGATTGCTTGTGCTTTTGGTGTCACATCCACCCCCCCAAAAAAGAAACCATTGACAAATTCAATGTCATGAAGGTTTTCCCTTATGTTTTCTTCTAGGAGTTTTATAGTTTTAGGTCTTACAATTAGGTCTTTAATACATTTTGTGTTAGTAGATAGTATAAGGTAAGTGTCCAACTTCATTTGTTTGCATGTGGATATCCAATTTTCCCAATACCATTTGTTGAAGAGACTGCTGTCCTTTCCCCATTGCATGGTCTTGGTACCCTTGTCAAAGATCATTTGAGCATATGTATACTCAAAATTTTTATTGGGTTCAGTAGACAAAGAAGGAAGGAGTGATACCAAACTCTGTCCCCAAACTGCACTCTACCCATAACCTCAAAGTTGTACCTGGCATGGTCTGGCCTCTCCCTGGGGTGATGGGGCAGGAGAAGCTACAGTGTTAGCTATCTGTCTTGGGTAATAGCTCCAACTGTTCTGTACCACCCCTGTCTTCAGTAGCTTGTTCAAGAGGTGAAAGAGGATGAGTCAGAATCAACTCAGCCAGAAGAGTGTGCGGGAGGGGCCAGGGCCATCTCCTTTCAGGTCCAACTCAGCTTTGAAGCAGGGCCTACTTCTTCCCATCCTCTCTAAGGGTATTTCTACGGATGTGGGGCTTCCTTCTCAATGATTCATTTACTACAAAGTCCTACTTATTAAAAGGCAAAGGTGGTTGTGGTAAAGGAGGTAGTGGCTACGTATTTGCTCATTTGCTTTATCTTGCTTAGTAAAACCAACAACAACCAAACCATTTCTGGGGCAGGTTGTGGTGACCAGCACAAGATTCTTGCTTTTTCCTTCCTTTCCTCCTTGTTCAAGATGAGGCATTCGCAAACAGAAGAACTTCACAAAGCTCCCTGTGTAACCATACTTTGAGGAACTATCATCTGAGGGTAATAGTGCCAAAGGATTCCCATGAAGCCCTTTAGAAAGGATTGAGGCACACCATTTAAGAAAAGTTTTAAGCCAGTGTTTTTCAAATTACAGGTTTATTTGTAGGGTATCCTACAAATAGTTCGCTTCCAGAAATTTAAGAATTTGCCTTCACTTTGGTGGTAATCTTTAAAAAACCAATATAAGCATATTCTGGAATCATGAGAATAAACCTGTTGTTTAGGGTCTCCTTGAGATGTACTAGCACTATTTTGATCATTTCCAGATAATGGGACCTAAACAGAGACAGACTTAATATGTTCTATTCCAGCCAAATGTAATCAAATGGTATTAACCATACTGTACAATCAGAGACTCATGGTAGTTTGATCTTTAAAAAAAGCAATGGCTAAATTGGTTAATTATAAGGTGCATGGGAGACAAGCCATGCTGAACTCAGAAGAACCTTCTCTCTGACCAGATTCATTCTGACAGTGGCAATTTAACTTGATCAAAATAACATTATTTTAAATACTGAATTAATGTTTTTGCTTTAACTTTATTGTTTTTCAGTTTTGATTAGAATTCATTTATAAATTTGATTTGGTTTTGTGGTTGTATGAGAGCTATAAACTGAAGATTATATTTGGTTTTAAATTCACACATATTTAAGGAATATTATAATTTAAAAATTGTCAATATTAGGAGATGCCAAAGAAGGCAATTACAATCCAACTTCCCACAAAGAAAAGCTCAAATCAGCATGGTTTCACTGTTGAATTTTGCAAAACATTTAAAGAAAAATGAACACTAATCCTTCATAAGCTCTTCCAAAAAATACAAGAGAAGGAAACCTTTCCCAACTCATTCCATGAGGCCAGCATTACCCTGATACCAAAACCAGACAACGGCATCAGAAGAAAACTACAAGTCAATATCCTTTATGAATATAAATGCAAAAATCCTCAACAAAATACTAGCAAACTGAATCCAGCAACATGTAAAAAGGATTATACACCATGATCAAGTGAGATTTATCCCAGGATTGCAGGTTGGTTTAATACAAAAAAACTTATCAATGTGATGTGCCATTTTAATAGTATAAAGGAAAAAAAAAAAAGATGATCTCAGCAGACACAGAAGAAGCATTTGACAAAAATGTAACACCTGTTCATGATGAAAACACAAAGCAAACTAGGAATAGAAGGGAACTTCTTCAATCTGATAAAGGGCATCTATAAAAAACCCCACAGCTAACATCATAGTTAATGGTAAAAGACCATAAGCTTTCTCACTAAGGTCAGGAACAGGACATTCTTTCACTTCTATTCAACATTGTATTAGAGGTTCTAGTTGGGGCAATTAGGCAAGAAAAACAAATAAAAGGCATCCAGATTAGAAAGGAAGAAGTAAAACTATCTCTACTTACAGATGATGTAATCTTCAATATAGAAAATCCTAAGGAATCCACAAAAAAAACCCCACCCACCCAAACAAACAAAAAACTTGCTGAACAAAGAGCTAATAAATTCAGTGAGGTTACAGGATACAAGATAAATATAAAAATAATTTTGTTTCTATACACTAGCAATGAACAATGTGACAAATAAATTAAGAAAACAATTCAATTTACAATAGCATCAAAAAGAATAAAACAATTAGGAATAAATGTAACCAAAGAAGTACAAGGCTTTCACACTGAAAACTAAAAAATATTAAAAGAAATTAAAAGTGACCTAAATAAACAGAAAGCTATCCCATATTCATGGATTGGAAGATTTAATATTGTCAGTATGGCACTATTCCCCTAAACTGGTCTAGAGACTCAATGCAATTCCTATCAAATTCAGCTGGCTCTTTTGCAGAAATTGAAAAGCTGATCCCAAAATTTATTCTTCACCGTCCGGTGCATTGTAGGATATTTAGCAGCATCTCTGGCCTCTACCTGCTTGATGTCAGCTCTCATCAATCCTCAGGTAAAATGCGCTTTGGAAACTAGAGATTTGGAAGTTCCCTCAGGCTTGGAAACATTAAATGCAAAGGAGATATGGGGAGGCACCAGTAGCATCTGCCATAGTTAACCCTTATACCATCAGAACAATTTTTGCCCCACATTAACTCACTTTATGCTGTAACTGGTTCTTCCAGGTGATGGCTGGTCACGATTAAAAAAGAATTTTAAAAATCATCATAATAGGGAGATTAGAGGGACAGCTACAGTCCCTATTTCTGAAGATGTTCTTAAGGCCATAATAGACACTCGTCTTCTCCCTCTTCTCCCACCGACTTGAGATTCTCCTCACTGTAAGCCAGCACTTCTGATCTGGGTTGCTTGCCTGATGGGATGACCCAGACCTTGATCCCTGAGTGATCTGTACCCCCATGACTGTGCCCTTATCAGGCCATTACTTTAATTGTCCATTCCCAGTCATGACTTGGCATGGAAGCATGAAGACATGCTTCAGGGAATTCCCTGTGTTTCAGAACCACTCCTTCTTGTCCCATTATGTAGTTTTATCTCCTCATAATAATTGGGGTGAATTACGCTTGCCTTTACAGCATCTCCTTTTTCTGTCTTCTGGTCTATTGGCATGAGGAGCTCAAAATAACTAAGTTTTAGCCACAGACTCAAGTTTAGTGGAGTCCTATGTCCTTTTGCAAAACACCCCCTTACCCCCATCAGGGAACTGAGACCTCTAGTCCAGCCAAACCTAAAGTGCAGATTCCCCAGGGGGACCCTGGGAGTGATGGTGAGAGATGCCACTAGACTTCCATCCCTTGGTTCCCAGACCTTTGAATTCTACCTATCAGAAACCAAACCCTCAATCCCTCAGCAATCACCTGCCAGCTGGTGCCTTAGCTGTGGTGTTTCAGACCATCCCAATGTTTTATCAGACTGGTAGCTTCTAGGTGATGTTCCATACAGTAGGATCACCGGATCCCAGGATCATGTGCCCATTGTTGTACCTGCTTTGACATAAAATGGAACCCTTGGTCTGAGGCAATGTGTCAGGATTCAATCAGAGAAGCAGAACCACCCTGAATGACGTAGAATAACGTATTGTTTTTGGCAGAATAATGCCCCCCACAAGAGATGTCCACGTCCCAATTCCTGGAACCTGTGAATGCATTAGTTTAGGTGGCAAAGGGGGAATTAGGGTAGCAAGTGGAATTGAGGTTGCTTATCAGCTGACCTTAAAATTGGATCATCTGGGTAGACCCAATGTAGTCACGAGGGTCCGTAAATGTGGAAGGGGGAGGCAGAAGAGGAGGTCAAGCAATGCCAAGTGAGAACTTGACCTGTTGTTACTGATTTGAAGATGGAAGAAGGGACCACAAGCCAAGGAATATGGGTGACTTCTAGAAGCTGGAAAAGTCAAGGAAATGATTCTCCCCTACACCTTTCAGAAAGGAACACAGCTCTGGTGACACCTTGATTTCAGCCCAGTGAGACCCATTTTGGACTTCTGAGTCACAGAACTTACAAATCAGTCATATAATAAATTTGGGCTCTTTTTAAAAAAATAAATTTATTGATTTATTTATTTTTTTCTGTGCTGGGTCTTCATTGCTGCGCGCAGCCTTTCTGTATTTGCGGCGAGGGGGGGCTACTCTTTGTTGCGAAGCACGAGCTCTAGGCGCATGGGCTTCTGTAGTTGTGGCACATGGGCTCAGTAGTTGTGGCTCGTGGGCTCTAGAGCACAGGTTCAGTAGCTGTGGCGCATGGGCTTTGTTGCTCTGTGGCATGTAGGATCTTCCTGGACCAGGGATCAAACCCATGTCCCCTGCACTGGCAGGCAGATTCTTAGCCACTGCGCCACCAGGGAAGTCCCTAAATTTGTGTTCTTTTCAGCCACTGTTTGTGGTAATTTGTTAGAGTAGCAACGGAAAACTAATACTGATATTTATTATAGGGATTAGACCCTTGGCAGTTATGCTGTCAGGAAGGAAAGCTGAACGTGAACTGACCAGCTGCTGTCCCACACCAGCAAGGCAAGCAAGCGAGTCAGCAACCATCTGCCCAGCTGCCCAATGCCATGATGGATGCTTGCCTCTGTCTTAAACATCTTCGGCAAATTGCTTCCCAGGGGGCTCCTAACCTGCAACAATACAGAGAAGGAAATTCTGGGAAATGTAGCTTCTGCATAGCTATTTTGACACTAAAATGCCACCCAGTCTTTTGACCTTTGGATGGTGATGGGGACTAAGGCACTGCCGGGCATGTAAGAAATAGCATTAATCCCAGTAAAGTGAATTGCTAGCCCTCCAGGTGGGTGCTTGGAGCGTGGGTGGATGAAGGCTATTACTGTGTAGGATTCAGCATCCATCTAGGCTGATGTGGGGTTGAACGATCAGCCTTGGTGACAGGGAGCCCAGGCTGTTGGGCCCGTGCATAGCTTCTTTCATGGCTGCTCTAGTCCTGGGCACACTGTGCAAACACCATGGGGGCTGAAGATGGAGACTGGTTGACCTCTATAGCATGAGTGGGCCTCTCCACCCAGTGGCCCAGGGCTCCCCCATGGTGGAAGCTCTCTGGTGAGCACTGGTAACAGACACCCAGACCTGCCCCTTCCCCAGACCTGTTTGTCCACGATTTTCTAATTTCTTTTATTCCAGGCCATTTGGTGGATTCATGAGTACAAGTAAAGGCATGTAATTTATTCGTTCATTTAAAAACATGTATTAAGCTCCACCCTGTACCAGGTGTGATGTTGAGCACTGGGGTCACTGTAGTGAGCACGTGTCACTGTCCCCGCCTCCAGGGAGCTGGCAGTCTAATAGGGGGAAGGTCATTATACGAGTTCTTTCTAGGGTGATGTGGAAGTACGGAGTGCTGAGGGGCCTATAACAGGAGGACATAGCCTAGTCAGAGGGTAACAGCTCAAGGAACAAGAGTAAGGCCGGGAAGGTCGGGCTGGAAAAAGGAGCCACATTAGGTGAGGAAAGGATCTAGGGCTTAACCTAAGAGCAATGGGAAAGCATCTGATAGGTCCCAAATATTGTCTTTAGAGGGCCACTCTCTCCTGTGAGAATGACTTGGAGAGGGACAAGAGAGGAGCAGGACCGGTTAGGAGGTGGTGTGTGGGAGCCAGATGACGGCGTAGACTAGGGCAGGGGTGACGGACACAGAAGCGGAAGGATTCAAGAGCAGCTGAGAAGGTGGAAGGAATGGGACTTGGGGAAGGATTGGATAAGGAGTGAGGAGGAAGGAAGGGTCAAGGACACCTTGTGGGTTTCCAGTCTGAGCAAAAGGATGGATCCATTTCCTGAGCGGGCACAGAGTGCAGTGGAGGGGAGCCTGGAGGTTCATTTCTTCATCTACGTTTACTGATTTCTTAGGAAGAGGTCAGTACATGGAGGTGCTGAAAAGGGTAGAGTAAAAGGCTGTCCCTGCCCTGAAGGAAGGCAGTCTAGTGGGCAAGAAAGAAAGGCAGACCAATACACGGAAGGCAGTAATTCAGCTGGCAAAAATATTCTTTTTTTTTTTTTTTTTTTTTGCCACGCTGTGTGGCATGTGGGATCTTAGTTCCCCGACTAGGGATCGAACCCATGCCCCCTACATTGGTAGGGTGGAGTCTGTTTTTTTTTTTTCTTAACATCTTTATTGGAGTATAATTGCTTTACAATGGTGTGTTAGTTTCTGCTGTACAACAAAGTGAATCAGCTATACGTATACATGTATCCCCATATCCCCTCCCTCTCGCATCTCCCTCCCACCCTCCCTATCCCACCCCTCTAGGTGGTCACAAAGCACCGCGCTGATGTCCCTGTGCTATGCGGCTGCTTCCCACTAGCTATCTATTTTGCATCTGGTAGTGTATATATATCCATGCCACTCTCTCACTTCGTCCCAGCTTAGGTAGGGTGGAGTCTTAACCACTGGACCAACAGGGAAGTCCTATTCTGGCTTTTTGACCAAGTAATCCTACTCTTGGAGAGTGATCTGAAAGAAATAACTCTAAGTGAAACAGTGAATTCATTTCAATTCAACAGATCCCTTTTTTGAGCAACTACTCACGGTATGTTGGGCACCATTTGGCCTGAGGAATCAAAGACGAATATAGCCCTTCACCTCATGTTGCTCACAGTCTGGCAGGAAAGACAAGCATGTGAGTAACTGTGATGTGAAAGAACATGTGAACAGAGCCAGCTGAGAAGTGAGTGGAAGGTGGTAGCTGGCCAGATTCTTCAGAAGGTCCCCACCCCACGGAGCTGCCTCCCTCAACGCCTTCATATTGGGACAGAATTAGATTAGCATTCATTTTTCTGGCTTGCAACGCTTGCAATGTTGACTGTCTTAAACACTGTTTATTTATTTAGGCTGCGTTTGGTCTTCGTTGCTGCGTGCTGATTTCCTCTAGTTGCAGCTAGCGGGGGCTACTCTTCGTTGCAGTGCGCGGGCTTCTCATTGTGGTGGCTTCTCTTGTTGCAGAGCACGGGCTCTAGGCGCGCAGGCTTCAGTAGCTGCTACACGCGGGCTCAGTAGTCACGGCTCGCAGGCTCCAGAGCGCAGGCTCGGTAGTTGTGGCACACGGGCTTTGTTGCTCCGCAGCATGTGGGATCTTCCTGGACCAGGGATCGAACCCGTGTCCCCTGCATTGGCAGGCAGATTCATAACTACTGCGCCACCAGGGAAGTCCCTTAAACATTGTTTTAAATTGTGAATAAAACATGTTACGTGTGATGAAGCTAGTATACATTTCTGTATGAAACATTATTTATATTGGTTTGGGAGGTGTTGGGAGGGCTAGGAGTATTTTTGAAACTTAACATCCTCAGCGTTGCCCGATAAAAATACAAAATTAAAATTATGCTTTCACGTAAGCAGATGAATAATGTTTTAGTGTATGTCCCAAATACTGCATGGGATATTACTAAAACAAGTTTGTTGTTGTACTGTGCTTTGAATACTCTGGTATTTTACATAGAGATGATTATGAATTTTTTAGTATAAAACAAGTTTTGAAATCTTCTAAATGAATTCTGTCACAGAGACATGTAGAAGTCATCTTTGTGGCCCATCTGTAATTTCAGACAGATAACAAAAAACTTTTCAGTTTATGTTTCATGCAATATTTGGGACAGACTTATACTAAAAAATTATGTATTGTTTACCTGAAATTAAAATTCGATTTAAATTTAACTGGGTGTCCTGTATTTTTATTAAATCTAGCAACTCTAAACGGTATACACCGTCTTCAGCAACACATTGCTTTCTTTGTGTTTCCTCATGACACAGCGGTTTAGGACTCTATTTCGAAAATACCAGCTTGCTGTGAACCTAAATAGGATGACTTATCTTCCCCTAGTGGCGAGTCCAGTCAATGTATGTAATTCAACGCCCACTTAATCACCTACTAAACACTTACCAAGTGTCAGCTACAAAGTTAAAAAAAAAAAAAAAAGCTAGTCCTTGCTCTCATGGAGCGTGTTATCTAGCTGAAGGGGATACATATGTTGGCAAATGCTATAAAGTCTCTCCTAGGGCAATGTCTCTGCTGGACAGACATGAAGGTGAGATGGGCACAAAGGCGACTTCTACATGTGTACATGGTGGAGGTCTTCTAGGAAGATTTCAGAGTGGATGGTGCACTTTTATTCTGAAACACTCATAATCATCTTTTTTTTAAAAAATTTTACTTTCTTTACTTATTTATTTTTGGCTGCATCAGGTCTTTGTTGCTGCGTGCAGCCTTTCTCTAGTTGCGGTGAGCGGGGGGCTACTCTTCGTTGCGGTGCGCGGGCTTCTCATTGCGGTGGCTTCTCTTGTTGTGGAGCACGGGCTCTAGGCGCGTGGGCTTCAGTAGTTGTGGCACACGGGCTCAGTAGTTGTGGCTTGCGGGCTGCAGAGCGCAGGCTCAGTAGTAGCGCACAGGCTTAGTTGCTCCGTGGCATGTGGGATCTTCCCGGACCAGGGCTCGAACCCGTGTCCCCTGCACTGGCAGGCGGATTCTTAACCACTGGGCTACCAGGGAAGCCCAATCATCATTTTTTTTTTCCAGCCGTGCTGTTCGGCTTGCGGGATCTTGGTTCTCCGACCAGGCTTCGAACCCTGCCCACTGCAGTGAAAGAGCCAAGTTCTAACCACTGGACCGCCAGGGAATTCTCCAGCTCTTTTTAAAAGTTAAATTCCAGGGTATTAAAGCCTTATAAAATCTGGGAACAGACAATAGTACACAAAAGGCACCCTGCTGTTATGCAGTTAAGGACTAATTCCAGTCTTTTGGAAAAAATGGACCATCTTTCTACTGGAGAGATAGGAAAATGCTTTTCTTCTTCTTCAGTCATTCCCTTTCCCCTCAACTCCTCCTCTCTGATGGATGCAGGAACTTTGGGGACAGAGGACCGGGAGTGGCCAGTCACCGTGAGGAGAAATGTTTAATTTCAACCTGCTCCTGAGAGAATTTTTCCATTTCCTCCCTCTTCCCAAAAACCTTTTTCTAAGCCAGCATATCGACTCTGCCCACTTTTTCTTTTCTTGGTCTGCATCAATTACTACTTCTTCACCCAGAAGTTATCTTCTGCTACAACATGAGTTCTAGTGGGGACAGAACGTGGGAAGGGAAGGTATATCCTTTCCATGAAAGACGTATCAAATTCTCTCTTCTTGCCTTTTTCTCACTCAGGTGAAAAAACTGGATGTTACTGGTATTTGTCATTACTGTTAAGTAACAAGGCGTTTCCCCGGCGTCAGAGATGAATTTACTCATATTTACCTCCCTCTACAGTTTGAAAAAAATTTGCGGAAGCTTACTAAAAACACACGAAGGGTTCCCAGCCTGAATGTCAGTGGTGTTTAACTTCAGATTCAAACGTGTCTAGAAGGCAGATCAATTTACATGTGGGACTAGGGAGTCTCCTTAAAGAGCTTACCCTGAGAAGAAATGTTGGTAAAAGGAAGCAGTGTAGTTCGACGGAGCAGAGTCTGCACCACACTGCAGACTCACTGGGTCAAGGCTGTGCTCCGGCCAAGTCTAAAGTTGAGGCTGTGAAAAAGCAAAGGGCAAGCAAGAGAGTTCCCTGTCCAGGAGCTCCATGGGGCGGTGACGGCAGTGGGGCCCCCTTCAGGATACCAACGCCGGGCATGCGCACACCGGGTACAGGGACCAGCCCCCTCGGTTGTGAATACCTTGTGAAGACAGCAGTTGCCACTCCTGTGATGCATGTTTAATCAGTTCAAGCAGAACCACCATAAAACCCAAGACTTTTGGCCTCAGCGCTTACTACAGAAAACTGTTTAACAAACTGTTTAAAAAACAGCAATGGGGGTTAAGACAAAGTACAAATGAAATAAGATACAAAGCTCACTGCATAGAAACATTGGAATATGACTCTTTTTGAATTTTGGTTTTCTCAGGGTATATGCCCAGTAGTGGGATTGCTGGGTCATATGGTAATTCTATTTGTAGTTTTTTAAGGAACCTCCATACTGTTCTCCATAGTGGCTGAACCAATTCACATTCCCACCAGCAGTGCAAGAGTGTTCCCTTTTCTCCGCACCCTCTCCAGCATTTATTGTTTGTAGATTTTTTGATGATGGCCATTCTGACTGGTGTGAGATGATATCTCATTGTAGTTTTGATTTGCATTTCTCTAATGATTAATGATGTTGAGCATTCTTTCATGTGTTTGTTGGCATTCTGTATATCTTCTTTGGAGAAATGTCTGTTTAGGTCTTCTGCCCATTTTTGGATTGGGTTGTTTGTTTTCATTGCAGCTCTATTTACAATAGCCCAGAGATGGAAACAACCTAAGCGCCCATCATCGGATGAATGGATAAAGAAGATGTGGCACATATATACAATGGAATATTACTCAGCCTTAAAAAGAAATGAAATTGAGCTATTTGTAATGAGATGGATAGACCTAGAGTCTGTCATACAGAGTGAAGTAAGTCAGAAAGAAAAAGACAAATACCGTATGCTAACACATATATATGGAATTTAAGGGGAAAAAAAAAATGTCATGAAGAACCTAGGGGTAAGACAGGAATAAAGACGCAGACCTACTGGAGAACGGACTTGAGGATTTGGGGAGGGGGAAGGGTGAGCTTTGACAGGGCGAGAGAGAGTCATGGACATATACACACTAACAAACGTAGTAAGGTAGATAGCTAGGGGGAAGCAGCCGCAAGGCACAGGGATATTAGCTCGGTGCTTTGTGACAGCCTGGAGGGGTGGGATAGGGAGAGTGGGAGGGAGGGAGACGCAAGAGGGAAGACATATGGGAACATATGTATATGTATAACTGATTCACTTTGTTATAAAGCAGAAACTAACACACCATTGTAAAGCAATTATACCCCAATAAAGATGTTTAAAAAAAAAAAAAAAAAAGAAACATTGGAGACATGGTTGTGTCCTTCCACAACTCAACAAGACACACAAACAGTGTCAGAAACACCCATTTGGTTCAAATTTTAGATTTCAGTCATTTGACAGTTATTTCCTGCGCACTTTTTCCGTGTGAGGCACCACACTGTGGTAGGTGCTGGGGATACAGTAATAAGTGAAAGTAAATTCCTGCTCTCACAGAGCTTCCGGTCCCCTGGGGGGCAGACAGACAGCACGAAACAAACATGTCAGGTAGTCAAAGGGTTACGGGGAGGAGCGGGCAGGTAGGCAAAGTTTCTGTACACTCTCCAAATTCTTAGGAGCCATCAGAGGCTGCTTTGAAGGTCACAGTTTGGGGAAAAGATACAAACTCTCAATTATATTTTTGAAATAACTTTTTTATAGGTTGCAAATTTCTGGTCAGACTGTTTAGTTCATGGTTCTCCAGCAGCATTTATACTTTTCTAACTAGAAGCTATGCTAAGTCTTTATGGCTGTACTACTGGAGTATGGCCCACGTCATGCATGTGCACGTGTAGGTGTAAGTATGCATGTATGTTTACAGACGTATGTCACCACTTACGTATATGTTAATCTACATTACGTATGAATACATTATTTCTGGCTGCAATGATACAAATCTTTTACATAAATGCGTAGGTTATATCTAGCTTCTCCAAGAACTATCAATATTGTAGTTCTGAGGCAATTTATTGGTGCTCCCAAGTATATGGTATTTCCAAGTAAACTATGCTTCAGAAAAAATACTTGTCACTTTACAAGCACATCCTGATTAAGCTACATGTGGACCACAAAGAAGAAGGGGATGGAATTGCATTTTTAGGTCAGAAGACAAGGCAAAATCGAGGGTTTTTTGTTCGCTGCTGCTCAGGTGCTTGTTCGCTGAAAACCACAGGGGGTCCTAAACCCCAAAGACACACAGACTCCCACATCCAGGGACCTGGCGACTTCCGTGGTGTCTTTTCATCCTAATGCCCGAGTTTTCCCTCTTCCACATCCCATGAAGGCGCTGCTTCCCTTTGGGATGTCCATTCTGAAGCAGCCTTCTTCCTGTGGTAAATCCCGGGCCCGCGTGCTGACCAGGCCTGTCGCACTGACACAGCGTGGAAGCCCGGGCTGGCAGGGTCCTGGCATGTTCCTCCCTTCCTCGCTACAGAGGCAAATTCCCACTGACAGGGCCTTTACAAGCGAAGGGCCAACCCAGATCTGCTTTGAACCAAAGGCCTCCGGTCAGCAGGATCAAAGGTGTGCGTGGGTCCCTGTAGGGATTCCGCAGCAGAGAACTGCCTCGGCGGGGATCCCTGGCCCATACTGTGTGCTCCCCTAGGAGCTGGACCGAGGTCCAGGGAAGCACACGGTGTGCTCTGCAGAGGGCGTGCTGAGCGTCACAGCCCCTCCCAGGGCAGCTGCTTTCAACCTTTTCTTCCACCCAGAAGACCACAGCGGACCACTGTGTAAATTAAGACTGGCCTGCCGTGATGCTCTGGGTAGCTCCATCTCCCCTCCCTTTCACTGGTCCTTCTGCAACGACCGAAGCTGAGAACCCGGCCTCAGAGGCCACCAGAATTCCTACACTTCCCTCCTCTGCAGGATCTCCATGAATAATCCCAAATAGCGAATCATTTAAAAATAAGCTATAGATGACTTTGAAAGGCATTACATATTTTAAAAATTAGGTCTTCTTCCCAGGTACATTTCCTCCCACACCTTGATAATAAATAATTTGCATTTTCTTGAGTGCATGTAGGCTGAGCAGAAGGGGTACCTGAATACTTCCAGACAGCGTAGAGAAGCTGGCCTGGTGTTAGAAATGATACAGATAAGCCACAAAAACAAACCACCCTCAGGAAGTTAGTCATCAACAGTTGATTACACACATGATTCTTGTTTTTCGCTAAAGCCACCTGCTTCTTTCCTACTGAATTACTCTACTTCTTACTCTGTCTCTTCTCTCAGTACCATTTTCTGGTCCCAAGACTTCTTACATCCACTGTGACTAATGTCACATACTCCCATATCTTAAAAGATAATAGTAAGCTATCTACTCAGGTAGTTTCCCATTTCTCTGTAATTTTAGAAGCTATTGTTCCAATGTTCTGAATCAGGAAGCCTTCATGGACATATAGCAAAAGATTATCTGGTTTTAATCCTAAACCGTAGAAGGGATAGGTAACTGTGATGCAGAAGCCAATGTAATTGGTAAACGGATAGAATTCCCCTGGAAAATCTGTAAGGACCATACCATGTTTCTGGCGTCTGCAGCTGTTTCCCAGAGTAAGCTACCTTTTCAGAAAACCAAGTGATGGCGGTATTCGGGCTTTTCTAAAGACATTTCCAAAGGGCCTACTTCCGTGTCCAAAGAAAAGACCAAATGTTCTAAATGTGTCCTGAAAAATAATGGACTGGAATACCGGGATGGAGAAGGGACAGATGGCATATGCAGCAGCAGCGGCAGCACGGCGACGGTATCAGCCAATGGGAACACAAGCGCTGCCCTTACCACGCGACGGCGTGGTGGAGCTTAGGGAATCATTAGGAAGACAGAGGGCATCTTCTGGATTTAACTTCTCTCATCCAGGGCGGTCCCATGACAGGTCTTTCAAGACCTTACACGTGGAAAAGAATGTAGAGAGCTCTTCTCCAAATTCCTTTCAAATACTTAAGTGCTTGCCTGTATTTTTAGGACCTACGATCTGAAGATGATCTTTCTTCCCCCACAAGCAAATATTCTCTTGCTAGTTACTGAGAGGAGCGAGGAGCCCAGGCTCCCACTGCAACTCCCGCAAGACTCCCTAGTATTTTCGAGTTCATTCCTGGTCACACAGTTTCCTGTTCCAGAAGTTCTTCACTTATTTTACTTCCACTGTTTTCGTCTTCATTAGAATAGTTTCCTGAATCTTGACTAGTTTGGGAATTGTACTTTTTGTGATCTTCAATTGGATTAGTCTCTTCTATTACAGTAATAGTGTTTGCATTTTCAATTATAGAACATCTTTCCGTTTGTTCCTCAGAAGTGGAAAGGAGTAGATTCCTTACTGGCTGTTCAGAGAAATACTAATTCAAAAGGGAAGGAACAGAAACAGATTATTTAAAATCACAAAAACTAGTTTTCTAGTTCTAATAAGCTGTGGTTTCTTAAGTTTTCTAGAAACCCTATCTTTTGACATGCATATTAAAAAGCAAGCTAAGAGCGTATCGATTGCACTATAACATTTAGAATAAGACCATCACTAGTGAGGTCACGTACACGTTGGTATTGTTTTTGGGAATTATATGAAGAGTCCCTAAGAAAGGTCCACTGTGCTATCAGGGGTGGGGAGTGGAAGAGTGTGGGCGAGGAAGGAAAGGGAGAACACTGGGATTTGGGACATTTTATTTTGACATAATAAAAATTTTGGTATCTAATCCACAAATACCCAGAAAAAGCACAGGGAGGAATTAATATTTCCCTGTCCCACTAAGAATAAAAAGCTATTGTAACTTGATAGTTTTAAGTTCTTTAAATAACAGCTCTGAATAGAAGAGTATATAGAAATGATATTTAAAAACTCAGGCATAAAAGAGTAAAACGGTTCATATTTATGGAACGTTTGTACAGTGTTAGGCCCTTCTGGTTTATCTCCTTCGGTCCTCCCAATTCTGCAGGATGGTACTACTGGCTCTGTTTTACAGTCTACGGGCACTTGCTCAAGTACCCTTAAGAGAGCTGCTCAAGTTCACAGAGCCAGTAAGTGCAAATACACTACAGCCCATCAACAATTCACCTTCAGGTCTCTGGCTCCAAAGCCTGGGGAACCTGAAACAGGGCAGGCAGCGTGGAAGCTGCTCCAGTGAACACACCACCCGCAGGGTGATGTCTGCACTCAGTGTCTTCACTAACTCTGCCAACCGAAACACTGAGGTGCTGTGAAAGGAGACTCATGTTTTGCTCCTTCGTTTTCTGTGATTTTATCCACAGAATACAGTTTTTGCACTGATGAGAATGTTTTAATCTTTTTGTGAATATAGACTTTCAACGGTAAAACAAGTGCCACAGTAACCAAGCTGCCAAAAAATATGAGATGAAGGACACACCTTACTATTCCATGTTGTATTCTATTAAATGACCGTTTCTAAAGTTAATTTCCTGAAACTCTGAAGAAAAAAACCCCAAATCAGTCTGTATTATTTTCTGAATATCAAGAAAACATTTACATTCTGTTGAAATCAAATATATTTCCCATTCATTTTAAGAAAAATCCAGTTAACTGTTGAAAAGAAAAGTAACATACCTCATCTACAGTGGAAGGAGGTTTACTTGATGGAAAGAACACATAATTGATACATCTCAAGAGGACTTTCACGACATAAATGATAACAATGATAGAAAATAACGCAGTGCAAATTCCAGCTATAAGCCAGGTTTTGGAAGTATTTCCTAAAAACAAATAAATGGTGTTTAGCATCTATATAGGTTTTGACACACAAATACATTAAGACTGCTGACAGTCTGTGTGAAACAAATACAGCCACGTGAAAGGAAATATACATTCTATTAAATAATACCAACAATAACAAAAAAATTCACAACTGAACTAATTAAGGGATTGCCACATAATAATTATATTAAGGATTATATAAAAAATTAAAATAGTCTCATTAAATTCTAAGAGTAATAATGAAAGGACATTAATTATGCAGATATGCATGAAATATAAAGCATATAAAAACCACTGAACTAAGTTGACTATTAAAAATATTTTCTAAAACTGGAAGGCTCAGCGTGAAGTACTCACACAGTTCATGAAGAAAATATTCTCTATATTTTTGTGGTAGAAAGGAAATATTTTACAACTTTCAATGAATTGGTTATTTTTATTAAGTCTGTTACATTAAAAAAGAAAAGATGCAATCAAAGATTCTGACCTGGTTTTGTTTTCTCACACACAGTAGCACTAAAAACACTGCTTTTATTCCACTTGCCATTCTCAGTGAGTGCTTTGGCTTTCACACAGTATACAGTCAGCGGTTTCAAGTTAGGAAAGGTAACATCAGTTCTTTTCTCTACAACTTTTCTCTATAAAAAAATAAGTAAATCGTTGATAAAATTTAGAACCCCAAGAACTCATACAGGGAATATCTATTTTCTGAATTCCTTAAATAGTCAAGCTAAGATTGGCCTCTCCCAAACACTTAGTTGGTATATGTTTGAGAAATATAAATTTGTTTTGGACAACACATTACAACCAAACTCAAAAGTTAAACATGGCTGCTGCCAAAAAAAAAAATATGTTCCTGAGAGGACTCTAATTTATTTTATAAGTACATGCTGATTTGGTTTAATCACCATCATGTTATCTCTGTTTAGTGGCAGAAAAATTAAGTGCAGAGGTTCTGGCCTCAAACTGCCTGTAGCAAGATATCACTCACAGCTACGTGGCCTTAGGCAAGTTATTTAAGTTCCCTGGGCCCTACTCCCAGATCTGTAAAGTGAGGACAATTATTACTCCTATTTGTATTAGTCGGCTATTGCCACAATAATGCTGTATAACAAAACATTACAAGGCCAACAAAATAATGTTGTGCAATGCTGTGTAACAAAACAGCCTGTGGCTCAAAAGATATTTGTTTTTCTTACTCGTGAGTGTCCCAAAGTGCTGGGGGAACGCTCACTGAGGCCGTGGATCAGGTTTAGGTCTGCTCCACAGTCTCCCATCCGCCTGGGGCCAGAGACCACATGGAGCTTGCTTTCCTCTTGACAAATGGGAGAAGCATGCATGCGCACTTAAGGCCTCTGCTCATACCACATCCACTCCCATTCCACTGTTTACAGCCTCGTATCAATGAGGCAGTAATGAATATTCCATCCCAAGTATTTGCTGAATAGTAATTTAATCAAACTGTCTGGCAGGGTTGAAGAATGATTGAGACGATTCATGTAAAATACTTAGCCCAGTACCTGATACATAATGAGTATTCAATAAATTTGAGTTGTTATTACAATTGTAATTATTGATGTGTTACCCAGCATAGGATGGCCAAAGGAAAAAAAAAAGTTATTGAATCTACTATTTGTCAAGCAATGTGGTATGTATTTTCATATATTTTTACCTCATTTTAAACCTTATAAACATCCTTTCAAAAAAAATTAAGTTATAATGTAATATGTATAAAATGGATAACTAATGAGAGAACCTGCTGTATAGCACAGGGAACTCCACTTCGCTGTACAGTGGAAACTAACACAACAGTGTAAAACAACTATACCCCAATTAAAAAAAAAAAATTAAGTTACTATGACCACCACCACTTTAGAGGAGAGGAAACAAAGTTTTAGCAGTTAACCACCTTGCCTAAGGTTACACAATTTGGGGGCTTGAGACACAAATTTAGATCTTTCTGATCTAGGGATGACTGAGAACTAACCATCGTGCTCAACAGGGCTAAATTCTGCTACGGTTACAGAGTGTTCAGATAGTTAAAATGAAACTAGCCAAGTTGCTGGAATTTTCTTAGATTTTCAACAGAAAATGAAGTTACAGAGTTTACCAATTTATGTGCACAAGATTTTTAAAGGTTGATTCCTTGATTGTAATTCCACAGGGAAAAGTGATCTAGGAATAATGCGGATTATCTGATGTATATTAGCTTTGTCAGTGGTTTTTGAATTTTAGGGTTTAAACAAGTGTTTCTCAACCCTATTGTCATGACTACTCCCCTAAGGAGCCTTTTTAGACTATTTTTTCCTAATCCCTCCCCCTTTACAAAGTTGAATAAGATTTTGCTGGGTGAAGTTGAACACTCGAGGGAGGTTTTCCTCCTGGAGGGTCACGAACCACTGTAACAGCTAAGATT
This sequence comes from Monodon monoceros, assembly GCF_005190385.1. NCBI lineage: Eukaryota > Metazoa > Chordata > Mammalia > Artiodactyla > Monodontidae > Monodon > Monodon monoceros. The sequence continues at coordinate 11,721,850 of NW_021703767.1, forward strand.
CTTTTGCACCCTAAAAACCAATTTTTGCCCTCTTGGAGGTGCCCCACCCCCAGGGGATATGTGGCAATATCTGGAGGTATTTTGGGTTGTCAGAACTGGGACAGAGCGCTACAGGCATCTAGTGGGTAGTGGCCAATGGTATTGCTAGCCATCCTATAATGCACAAGGAAGCTCCCGCAACAAAGAATCAGCCAACCCAAATGTCAAGAGTGTTGAGAAACCCTGGTTCATGAACACCTGAGAATCCTGTTAAAAATACAAATTCCTGAGTTCTACCCCCAGAGATTCTGACTGAGAAGGAATAAGCTCAGGATCTGAATTTTAAAAACTAACTTGCGGGGGGGGGGGGGGACTTCCCTGGCAGTCTAGTGGTTAGGACTCCGTGCTTCCACTGCAGGGGGCACGGGTTCCATCCCTGGTCGGGGAACTAAGATCCTGCATGCCACGTGGCGTGGCCAAGGAGACAACAATAACAACAACAACAATTAACTGGGGCCCAGATGCAGGTGATCGTAACTCTTACTGTGTAAAACATGGGAAATGCTCATTTCTTCCTATTGTAAATATTTGAGTTAATCACATAGTCTTAAAGTTTAAAAATTTCCCTAGAATTTTAACTTCAAGCTTTGTTTAACCAAACCACAGTTATAACTCTAAATTATAAACCTATACTACATAGTCTTTTTACCTCAGCGTTTGAAGTGTTTTCCCAAAAAATAACTTCATAAATTAGTGGGTAAAGCTGGTTCACAGACTTGTTTTCAGACTCTTTTGGAGCACCGATAGAGACGTGCAGTGAGTCATCATTAACGGATTTCATGCTAATGACTGGAGGAAATATGATAGCTAGAAAAAATGTGTAAAGACACAAAGTTCAAATTAGACTAAAAAACCAATTTTAAGAGTTCGCACCAAATTGGAGAATTACAATGTAAAGTAAAAACTATCGGCTTACTTTTCATTTCAGTATTAAATATTTTCTCTTCAGACCAAAAAGATGTGTTATTTCCAACAGATGCTTGTACACGGATACGGTGAATTCCTTCTGGGAAAGCATTTTGAGGAATCACACAGTGGGTAGTTTCGACATCTTCACAGTTTGGTATTTGTTTCCATTTGTCTGAATGACTCCCAGGAATCCTTTTTAAAAACTCACTTTTAAGACAAAAAAATGTTTTTTATTCCAAAGACATTAATTTAGTAAACATTTACTGAATACCTATAATACACTAGACACTCTGTTAGGGGCTAAGGTTACAGAGATAAACGGTCCTCACCCTCAGGAAACTCATAGGATGGTGGAAGAGACATGTTCACAAAAGAAAACCAAAGATCTTGCTCCAGAGTGTGATAAGGTAGTGGTGTGCTAGAGCTGGCTCGTACCGGTGCACAGAAACAACTGCTAAATTTTCAGGAATGCTGCCAGCTAGTTGCTAAATACAGCCACTTTTAAAAGTTAAGTTACATAAACTTACAAATAAATAAATTATATTAAAAACAAAAGTAATAAATACTCAAAACTCATCTTGTCCTAATTATTTTCCTACATTTTATTATCTACGCTCAAGGCTAGTTACGTCTATCGCGTCTATGCGGCGGAAACGCTATATGACGGAGGGCTTACTGTCCATCTTCCCAAATGCATGTTCAGTGACCTGCTGTTGGGAGCTTGACAGTGGCCATAATAGGAGTAGTTATATTATAAAAACTGGCAAATGCTACAGATAAGGCTTTTCCCTTCTGGAAAGCCAGCTGCTAAACGTACCAGCACACCTGTGGGTAAGTGCTGTATCAGAGATACACACCAGTGTCCTAAGAGCAAGTCTGCACAGAGTAAGACTGGGCCTGGAGAGGTTAAGTCAGCTGCTCAGAAACCAACAGCTCCAAGCATCTCAGTTCAAGCCTGGAACTGTAACAGCCTCCTGACTTGTCCCCTTGTCTGTCCTGTCTCCTTAGTCCTGCTGCACCACACACAATGTGGCCACCTTCACCCTCCTCAAACACAGGCCTCACGTTACCCGTCCCTCAACAGAAAATTCCCAATGGCACTCAAATGCCTACAGGGCAGTCTGGGGCTAAGCCTAGGCTTATGCCATCCTATTAATTCAATGTTCTCTCTCATTGCTCTCCCAGGCCCAAATGTTCTGCTACTCTCAAAGCAGGTCCTCCCTTCTTGTCGGTAAAATTCCAAACTGGCCCCCCAAATTCCTACCTGCTGGTGCACAAGCCCTACATGATCCCTTCCGCCTCAGTGTGGGCAGGATCCATGAACTCTTGATTAGGTTACATTATTTGGCAAAGGTGAAGGGATCTTACGAATGAAATCAAGGTCCCAAACCAGTTGACTTTGAGTTTATCAGATGAGAGCCTATCCTGGGTGGGCCTGACCTGATCAGATAAGCCCTTTAAAAGAGGGTCTAGAGGCTCTAGAGGACAGAGATTCTCTCTGTTGATGGCCCCCAAGAAGCAGGTCACCATGAATTCTGCAGCTGCAAGAAATGGATTCTGCCAACGACCACATGAGCTAAGGAGACAGCATGAGACAGCTTGTACGAGACAGCACCCCAGCTGACACCTGAACTGCAGCCTTGCGAGACCCTGAGCAGAGAACCCAGCTAAGCCACACCTGGACTCCTGATCCAAAGTCACGGACAGATAATAAACAGTGTGTTGTTTTTTTTTTTTTTTTGCGGTACGTGGGCCTCTCACTGTTGTGGCCTCTCCCATTGCAGAGCACAGACTCCGGACGCACAGGCTCAGCGGTCATGGCTCATGGGCCCAGCCGCTCCGCGGCATGTGGGATCTTCCCAGACCAGGGCACGAACCCGCGTCCCCTGCATCGGCAGGTGGACTCTCAACCACTGTGCCACCAGGGAAGCCCAACAGTGTGTTTTAAGCTGCTAAGTTTGTGGTAGTTTGTTACAGAGCAATGGGAAATGAACACCTCCTCGTTACCCCGACCTAATTTTGTCTCTTCATATCCTGAGCTTTCCCCTGTGTGTAGCCCCTGCCTGGGATGCCCTCTCTTGTCATTTAAAAATATGTGACTCAGCAATCAAGGCCTGGTTCACACTGCATCTCCTTCCAGAGGGCTTCTTCGGTCTCTCCAGCCCCATCCACCTTTACGCTTCTGACTTCTGTAACCCTTATAGTCTGTACTCCACTCCTCAGTCCTAAATCACATTTTGCTATGCAAAGGCAGATAACTGCTTCGGGTTTCTAGCACCATGTGTTTCATTCTGCTGTACCTTTACGAGTCCTTTAGTGCTTTGTACGGTGTGCTAAGGACCCAAAAGAAACTTAGAGACCAGCCATCAGACCAGCCTGTCTAGTCTGTGGCCCTACTGTTTAACATGCTTTTGAAAGTGAAGAATACATGAAAGACTCCTCCTGTACAGTTTCCTGATCTGTGTGTGTGTGTGTGTGTGTGTGTGTGTGTATCCGTAAGGGCGTGTATGACATGAATGCGTTTATTATACAAACTGTTACTGCTTCGAAACTAACACCAAAGGGTTGAAAGTAATCAATCACAGCAGTACTGACTTCCCTTTTCCCTCGTTTTTTCTGTGTCTTTCTAGTCTCTTTCCTCTCACTCCTCCCTTCCTGCTTTACCTATACTTGCCTTTGGCCCCTCTATTCCTCAGTCCTCAGTATCTCTTTCTTTCCCACAGTCCACTTCACCTTCCACTTGATTACCCTCTTCTCTCCTCCCTCTCTACTTATCCCCTACAGTTTTCCAACTAGTATAAACTCATGCAGTCCTTTTCCACTCACGTGGTGCTAAGCTTCACTCACATTCGGCTGGTCTCTACTCAATCACGTAGAGCCCAGTTCTCTCCAACTTTCTTAATTTCCCACCAAAGCAATCACTAAAAAATCTGCCAAAGCCACTAAAATAATCAAGACAATGGGAAGGCTAACTTGAATTGAACACGACAGAGTGACTGGACTCAGATCATTTCAAGGACTCATGGAAGAAGTGGGTTCTGAAGAAAAGATCACGGCTATGTGTCAAGTATTCCAGATTGAGGAAATAGCACATGCAACTAGAATCACACCTTCAAAAAAAAAAAAAAAAAGAGAGCCGGTAAAAACACTAGATATTATTAGAATACACCCATTTTACAACAAGTGAAGAAACTGAGGCCCAAAGAAGTTAAGTGATTAGCTCAATGACATCCTGGGACTAGAATTAAACACTCCAGTTCCAGTATATCACAACCACCTTTCCATCAGGCCACACGTGTGCACGGAGCAGCAGGTGGCTGAAGCCGAGTGAAAAGAAACCTAACAAACTGGGCAAAATGAACTGCAAAAGGACATTTATGGACTAGAACTTACTGGGACCACTGAGCTCGAAAAGTCGTGTTTTCATGTGCGTAATCCCATTTAAGGACATAGACCTGATTTTCAGCATCGATTTGTATATTTTCTGGTGAAGGCACTTTGTGTTTCTCTAGAAGACAAAGAGCACAAAACACACACACACATTTCCTCCAGTGAGATGGCAGATGGCTAGAATTCCTAACAGCATGAGCGAGAAGATAAAAGGCTTGCGTCTTATCATAATGACGTAACAGCGAAATAAGTTATGGTGTGTATTCACACAGGGGAATACTACACAGCCATTTAAAAGAATGTGATAGATCTATATGTGCCGACGTGAAAAGAGAGCCTCAATATATTGGGTTAAACAAGCAAGTTCAAAATATATCTGGCAGGACCTTAGTTTTTAATTTAAAAGACAAAAACCCCAAAACTGTTAAGTCCAAGTATATACTTACATAAGCCCTGAAAAAAGTATGAAAGGTTGTACACAGACTGCTGGTGATACTTATCTCTGGTAAATGGAATTGGGGGTCAGGAGGCAGGAGAGGAAACCTTTAAACCCTTCTATACTGTTTGATTTTAAAAACAAAGCATATTAAACTTATAATTAAAATAATAAATCCAAGCTCCTGCCCTTAAACCTTAATCGTTGGCAAGATGTCACTGATTAAATGTATCAGGATGCTTTCATATTTTAACATTTCATCTATAAAGGTAAACTTTTTGGAAGACTAACTGTTCTTCTAGCAACTACCTCCCTTTCTTGTGGATTCTGAATAAAAACAATTTTTTTCATTAGAAAATACTTGGATTTTATGCAAAATTTTCATTACTATTTACTTGAGACAAAAATCCCAAATAACATTTGTTGCTTACGTAAATGCTGTTAGAATGCCTTTGTTTTAATGTCTATTAAACCATCACATAAGCTTTAGTAACTATTGGAAAAATGCCAAAATTAATAGGTTGCTAATTTATATACATAGTTATTAAATCTGAAGCAAGACTTCCTCCTTACCTGTGGTGTTTATACAATACACTGGACTATAGAAACCAACTCTTCTTGGTGAACGTAGTTCTGCTTTAACTTTTAAACAATAAGTAGTCTCTGGTGAGAGTTTATAAATTTTATCTCTGGAATAAACAGTTTCAGTCCTTTCCTATAATTAAAAAAAAAAAGAAGTCTGTTCTTTAAAAAAGTAAAAAGTCAAGTTTTAGAATTAATTCATGTCACTCTTCTCTCACATCAAACAAAGATAAAAATAATGCTTACTTCTAGACTTGAAGAGTTTTTCCAGATAACTAAGCTATATATAAAGCTGGAATGATCCATAGCCCACATGATACTATCTTTTGTCCCAGGAGGAGAGATGTTTATTATTATTGCCTTATCTTCAGCTTCTAAATGTACATCTAGAGGACCAATCTGAGCTGTAAAAATAAAAACATTTACTATGTAAGTTCACGAATACAAGCCCAAACATTCATACAACAAACAATTCTAAGCACTTAATATGTGCCTGGCATATAAAATGGAGAAAATCCCTCGTGGAGCTCACACTTTAGTGAGGGATGTGGCCAAAAATCCCAAATAAACAAGTGCATATAATGCTATAAGGTCATGTGTGCTATAAGAAAAAATGAAGTAACATAACGGGACAGAGAATGGCAGCAAGAGCTGTTTTAGGTAAGTTAGTGAGGAGAAGGCTCCCCGAGACTTTGAGCTGAAACCTGAACAAGGTGAGGGAGTCAGTCATGCAAGTCTCGAGGGGAGAAGCATCCCCAGCTGAGGGGGCACCAAGGGCAGAGCTCCTGAGATGGGAATGTGCTCACCATTTTCAAGAGACAGTAGGGGGCGCTCGAATGGCTGAGTGGTAGAAAATGAGATCAGAGAGGCAGCTAGAAGCCAGGTAACAGGCAGAACTCTGTAGTCTGAGTCTGTAGTCTCTGGAGGACTGCTGAGACCTGATTCACATCCAGGAAAGATCACCCTGGTTGATGTGTGAGGAAGCAGGGAAGCTACCGCAGCAGTTCGAGTGACAAATGGAAGTGGCCTGGCGAAGGCTGGTAGCGGGGGTGGAAGTGAGAAGGGATCCGATTCAGGATATACTCTGAAGGTTGATCACTCAGCATTTGTTGATGGACTGGATGTTGCATGAGAGAAAGAGAGGTCAAAGGTGATGCCAGGGCTCTTGGCCTGAGCAAATAAATAGGTGATGTCATTAACCGAGATGAAAAACACTGCAAGAAGAGCAGGTCTGGAGGGGGAAAATCAAGAGCTCTGTCTGACATTTTAAACTTGAGACGACTTGTAGACCTCTAAGTAGAGATGCTGAAGAGAGAGCTGGTGATATGAGTCTAAGGTAAGGGGAAGGAATGGGGCTGGAGTGATATAATTTGGGGAGTCAAGAGCACAGATGATGTTGAAAGCCATACGATTCCTGGTGGAGGGGGCGTAGGAGAAGAGGTTCAACGACCAAGCCCTGCAGACTGAGCCCTGCAGCTGTCCAACATTTAAAGGTCTGGGGGATGAGAAGAAACTGACAAAGGAGCAACCAAAGAGCAGCAGGAGAGCCAGGAAAGGGCAGCGCCCTAGAGATCAGAGATGGGAGGGTTTCAGGAAGAAGGGAGTGATGATCACGCCGATGCCACAGGGGAACTGGGCCAGAAGAGGACAGGGAATCCACTAGGCATTGTGGAGGTCACGGTGACCTCGGCAAGAGTAGTTTTAGGGTAGTGATGGGGAACAAAGCTCAGATGGAGAGGGCTGAAGAGGGCGTAGGAGGAAAAGTGTACAGAGAGGGGGTACAGATCATTCTTGTGTGAGTTTTGGTATAGGGCAGTGGTTCTCAAACTGTTTGGTTTTGGGACCCCTTTACACTCTTAGAGAAACTGAGGGTCCTAAAGAGCTTTTGTTTACATGGGCTATGTCATTGAATATTTAGCATATTAAACATTAAAATTGATAAAAATTTAAAATATCTACCAATTCATTAAAAAATAGTAATGATAAAACCCACTATGTGATAAAAAATGACTATATTTCCCAAAACAAACAAGCCAAAAAGCTTAGTGAGGAAAGTGGTGCTATTTCACATTTTGTTCAAATCTCTTTAATGTCTGGCTTAATAAAGAAGGCAGCTGTGTCTCACACCTACTTCTGCATTCAGTCAGTCACCATTTCACATCAAACAGCCTCTAGAAAACTCCAGAGTACACTCACGAGAGAATCGAAATGAAAAAGACAAGTAAGTCTTAGAATTATTAAGAAAATAGTTTGGACTTTATAGACCGCCTGAAAGGGTCCTGGAGACCACACTTTGAGAACAACCACTATAGCAGCTGTCCCCAACCTTTTTGGCACCAGGGACCAGTTTTGTGGAAGACAATATTTCCACGGATTGGTGGGGGCAGCAGTGATGGGAGGAGATGGTTCAGGCGGTAATGCAAGCGGTGGGGAGAGATGAAGAGCGGTGAGGAGTGGTGGGGAGCGGTGAAGAGTGGTGGGGAGCGGTGGGGAGCAGTGAGGAGCAGTAGGGAGCGGTGAGGAGTGGTGGGGAGCAGTGGGGAGCAGTGAGGAGCGGTGGGGAGCGGTGGGGAGCAGTGGGGAGCAGTGGGGAGAGATGAAGAGCGGTGGGGAGTGGTGAAGAGCAGTGGGGAGTGGTGAAGAGTGGTGGGGAGCAGTGGGGAGCGGTGGGGAGAGATGAAGAGCAGTGGGGAGCGGTGGGGAGCGGTGAGGAGCGGTGGGGAGCGGTGAGGAGCGGTGGGGAGCGGTGGGGAGCGGTGAGGAGCGGTGGGGAGCGGTGGGGAGCGGTGAGGAGCGGTGGGGAGTGGTGGGAGCGATGGGGAGAGATGAAGAGCGGTGAGGAGCAATGGGGAGTGGTGAAGAGTGGTGGGGAGTGGTGGGGAGCGGTGGGAAGAGATGAAAAGCAGTGGGGAGCAGTGGGGAGCGGTGAGGAGCGGTGGGGAGCGGTGGGGAGCGGTAGATGAAGCTTCACTCGCTCGCCCGACACTCACGACACTCACCTCCTGCTGCACAGCCCGGGGTGGAAGGGGTGGTTTGGGGTCCCCTGCACCGTAGGGAAAGCAGGAAAATGATGCCATAGCAGGAAGGAGACACCGGTTTAAGGGAATCCTTGTTTGTTTGTTTGTTTGTTTTTAAAGATGGGAGATTTTATATCATGTAAATGAATGGGCCTGGGAAGAGGCTGTTCTGGTAATATTTAATAAAGAATACAGTGTAATTCAGCTGGCAACTCCTTACCTTCTTGAAATGGTATAAATGGCTTAACCTCATGCCATTGAGAAGTGTTGTTTCCTTTTTCTGCTCTTATGCGCAATTCAATTTTTTCATAAACATTTTTAAGCTTGACTGAAGAAAAGTTGCATTCGGTACTAGTAATATGCTGACACCCAGGCAACTTCTTCCAATTTTCCATCCCTGGTCTTCAAGATAAAAAAAGCAAACGAATGAATGGACGTTATAAATACAAGAGTGACAAACATGTTTTCTATTTACATTAACATTATAAAGTGTAAGTAGTTATTTCTTCTACTTGAGTTAATGTCCTGACAATATTTTTGTGTGTAACATTCTACTCTTTTTCAATACATATATACCAAGTTATTATTTATACAATGGAATAATTCTGACATATAGTTAACTTTTTAATGTAAAAAATCCTAATGCATTAGGATTTCAAAGAAGCAGAGAAGGAAAGAACCCATAAGATAAAAGTGAACTTACTGTTGGCTTTGTTAAAGATAGTTGTGTGACTTTTGGCCAACTACTTTGTATTCTGGATCCTCTCTTCCTTACTGAAAATTTGGGAAGTGGATTTGATGATTCCCTTCTGACCTCTTCCTATGAAGAGACTTACTAACCCTAAGGAAGACCTCAGAATCAGTATGGTTTGAGAATTTCCTCTGCTCTTCTCAAAACCAAACCATTCCTTCTGCATACTGATCTCTATAATTCCTTTGTTACATGACTAGAAACAAAGAACTTAAAATGTTAACATAAACTAACAAACTTCTCAATGTGGATTTAGTCCATTAAAAAGTTTGGGTGATATTAGATTTTTTTTAAGCATGTGAAGAAACTAAGTTGGCACAGAGTGCCTTAAACAGAAAGGACATGTTGCTACAAAGTGGACAGGAGGCTGAAGTGAAGGTGAGGGACAGAAAACAAACATTAGATTTCAAAATGTTTGCCTGTGGTAAGCCCTGTCTGCCTTAAACCAAACAGAGAAACTATCCTCTGAGAAGGCATTTCTGTCAAGCCTAATTCATAGTTCTAGCACTAGCTGATTTTTATTTTTTTGGGTAATATTGTAGACCTCATTTTAAAGATGCTAAAGCATGTTTTTTTTTTTTAAAAATTAATTTATTTTTAAAAATATTTATTTATTTGTCTGCACCAGGTCTTAGTTGTGGCACTGGGGATCTTCATTGCAGCATGTGGGATCTTTTTCTTGTTTTTAGTTGCAGCGTGTGGGCTCTTAGTTGCGGCATGCGTGTGGGATCTAGTTCCCTGACCAGGGATCGAACCCAGGCCCCCTGCACTGGGAGCACATAGTCTTAACCACTGGACCACCAGGGAAGTCCCTAAAGCATCTTTAATAAAAAGCTAAGGATGCTCTTTATTAAAAGCTAATAGAAATTAGGGATGATATCTAAATAATGTTTGTGCTGACTCCAATTCAAGTCTACCTTATTTTTCAAAAAATAAAAATCTTTAAAAAGTTACTGGGGGGCTTCCCTGGTGGCGCAGTGGTTGAGAGTCCGCCTGCCGATGCAGGGGACATGGGTTCGTGCCCCGGTCTGGGAAGATCCCACATGCCGCAGAGCAGCTGGGCCTGTGACCCATGGCCGCTGAGCCTGCGCGTCCGGAGCCTGTGCTCTGCAACAGGAGAGGCCACAACAGTGAGAGGCCCGCGTACCACACACACACACAAAAAGTTACTGGGACTTCCCTGGTGGCACAGTGGTTAAGAATCCGCCTGCCCATGCAAGGGACAAGGGTTCTATCCCTGGTCTGGGAAGATCCCACATGCCGTGGAGCAACTAATCCCGCGAGCCACAACTACTGAGCCTGCGTGCTGCAACTACTGAAGCCCGTGCACCTAGAGCCTGTGCTCCGCAACAAGAGAAGCCACGGCAATGAGAAACCCGCGCACCGCAATGAAGAATAGCCCACGCTCGCTGCAACTGGAGAAAGCCCGCGTGGAGCAACAAAGACCCAACATAGCCAAAAAAAAAAAAAAAAGTTACCAATAATATACACTACCATATACACTTCATTCCTGGCGAGTTTCCCCTTCTTTACCTATCTGAGCTTTGAGATTAGAGTTGGCATTAATAATACCTTGATTTAAATGCAAATCTTCCTGAGAAACTCCTCCACAACAGAATCTATTTTTTTAAAATCCAGACTTTAAAAATCTAAACCAAAAATTCCGATTGTTTTTCCCCTCAAATGTCATTTATTAGAAAATATAATTCCAGAGAAATTAGGAGATTAAGGAAGTCTGGGAAGTGGGTACGGTACACAGACCTCTTTAAATCAGGTGCATAGAGGGTCAAATAAAATGAGCTCCAGGCAAAAGGTCAGTAAAGCATTTCTGGTCCGTTTATATGGAGAACTTTCATTATACTCAACAGAAAACCTTATAAAAAATTTAAAACTAAGCCTTGAGATGGTTTTAACCCACCCTCACTCTTTACATCTGTCTTTCCTGCTCCAGGAGATGCAGCTGCCCACTCTATTACAACTGCTTCTGCATATAAGGGAGCTACTACAGTAGTAGCTACTTTTATATTTTCTTAAAAAAAAAAACAAACTTTATCATATACAGTGTTTAGATCACAACAGAAATATAACTTGAAAATAAATGTGTAACCAATAGAAAATTCATTTCATAAAACCAGTTTCATAATAAAACTTCATGCCATCTTTGTCTCTCCTATTCACTAACGTATTCCAAGTACCCAGAAGAGTGTTTGGCATAAAAGGCATTCAATGTTTGTTGAATGAAGACTGCACACTACATATCTCATAATACATTTTATTTATTTTAAATAAATAAATAAATTCAGTTATTTAGTTAATTAATTTATTTTTATTTTTGGCTGTATTGGGTCTTGGTTGCTGCGCGTGGGCTTTCTCTAGTTGCAGCAAGCGGGGGCTACTCTTCATTGCGGTGTGCGGGCTTCCCATTGCGGTGGCTTCTCTTGTTGCAGAGCGTGGGCTCTAGGCACACAGGCTTCAGTAGTTGTGGCACGGGAGCTCAGTAGTTGTGACGCATGGGCTTAGTTGCTCTGTGGCAAGTGGGATCTTTCCGGACCAGGGCTCAAACCTGTGTCCCCTACATTGGCAGGTGGATTCTTAACCCACTGTGCCACCAGGGAAGTCCCCATAATACATTTTAGATATAAGTCACAAACACTGACGTCTTAGATAAGCATATGTTCTACAGGCGCTGGTATCCCAGCAGCTTATTGATGTGTCTGTGTATCATTTATCACCAGTGATATGTCTAATGTTCTGAGAAACGCTATATTGAAAAAAATATCTGTCTGCTGCTGACATTAACTACACTTTGGTTGATCACGTTCTCTGCACCACTGTTACGCGCACTTGATACACAATTGTGCAACACTCACAACAGCCTTCCGAGTTAGATGCTTCATCACTGGGGTGTCCCAGGCCAGTCTGCCTGGGACTGTCCTGGTTTAACCTTATTGTTCCAGCTTATCTAAAATCAAGCGCTTCTGTTCACTCTCAGAAGTATCCTGGTTTGAATGATAAATTACATATGATCATACTAATTTTTTGTCTTTACTTAACAGATAAAGAAACTGTGACAGAGAGAATAAGTAGCAGAGGATAGAGTTAAACCCAAGCAGCCTGGCTCAAGTTCATATAACACTACATCACACTAACCGCTAAACTGGCTCCCCAAACTTGTGACCTGGCATGTTCTTACAAGGCAATTGTTTATAAAGCTAGCAGAACAGAATAGAGAAAGAACACACTGAAATAGTGCATTGGATACTAAAGTCAGAACCGACAGATTATCATGAACTGGAGAATTTAGTAGAAGTGACAGAATGTGTGAAAGAACAAGAACATGAGAGCACTGTCTATGGCTCTGTTCTTTATTACAAGGGTAATTTTATTTTATTATTTTATTTTTATTTATTTATTTTTTAATTTAATTTTTTTTTTTTTTGTGGCTATGTTGGGTCTTCGTTGCTGCACGCAGGCTTTCTCTAGTTGCGGCGAGCGGGGGCTACTCTTCGTTGCGGTGCGCGGGCTTCTCATTGTGGTGGCTTCTCCTGTTGCGGAGCACAGGCTCTAGGCACGCGGGCTTCAGTAGTTGTGGTGCACGGGCTCGGTTGCTCCGCGGCATGTGGGATCTTCCCGGACCAGGGCTCGAACCCATGTCCCCTGCATTGGCAGGCAGATTCTTAACGACTGCGCCACCAGGGAAGCCCCTACAAGGGTAATTTTAAATAAAGGAATCTGAAATAATCTCTATTATACCTAAAATAGTTGTTTCATAACAACATTCTGAACTAAGGCAAAGAACAAATTTGGTAACAAAACTCAAAGTTCAATTTAAAGAAAATCTCTAAAGATGAAAACTGTTAAATTATCAGCTCTGAGAAAAACCATATGTGTGTGTGTGTGTGTGTGTGTGTGTATGTGTATACATATATATGGTTGACCCTTGAGCAACACGGGTTTGAACTGTGTGAGCCCACTTACACGCAGATTTCTTTCAATAAATACACGTTACAGCACTACACGATCTAGGGTTGGTTGAATCCACAGATGCGTAACCGCAGATATGGAGGGCCTACTGTAAAGTTATACTCAGATTTCCGACTGCACGGGATGGGGGTTGGGTGGGGTGACCATCCCTAACCCCCGCCATTGTTCAAGGGTCAACTGTATATACACACAGACACAAATTACTAACCATCAACTGGAGAACAACCGGGCTGTGGCTGAAGTGGTGGAATCCTGGTTCTAGACGTCCTACACCCTGTTTCTTCACTGCCTGATTCCCTGCCTGCTCTTTCTTGGAGAGGGATCATGGTTAGCAGACAGGGTCCCAGAACCCAAAGCAAAGTACTGTACTTCCTGAGTGGTATTTCCTTCTGTAATCCCTTCGTCCACAACTCCCTGTCTGCCTATCCTCTTGGCAATCATTAAGTAGAAAGTTAGCACTAGGGAAGAGGCAGAAACACCAGAAACACTGAGTCTGTGGGAAGGCAGGGTCCAATATACTGATGTTTATAAAGTGTATCTAGAATTAAAACTTTGTGTATGATGGAGACAAGAGGAAAGCCTGACCACAGAAGCCTATTGCAAGACCGTGGCTAGACCTTTAGGGGCACTCTTCCATATCCTCAAGGTATGCTCTAGGTCAGCCCCTAATTTATATTTAAAGAAGTTGGAGGGCTTCCTTGGTGGCGCAGTGGTTGAGAGTCTGCCTGCCAATGCAGCGGACACGGGTTCGAGCCCTGGTCCGGGAAGATCCCACATGCCGCGGAGGAACTGGGCCCGTGAGCCACAACTACTGAGCCTGCGCGTCTGGAGCCTGTGCTCCACAGCAAGAGAGGCCGTGACAGTGAGAGGCCCGCGCACCGCGATGAAGAGTGGCCCCCGCTTGCCACAACTAGAGAAAGCCCTCGCACAGAAACGAAGACCCAAGACAGCCAAAAATAAATAAATAAATAAATAAATAAATAAATTTAAAGAAGTTGGAGCATACAGAACAGAGAAGGTATGGCTGTGGACTACAGAAGTTGTCTGCTAGCCTCGTCCCCCAAATCTCTTGCTTTAATACCCAAAGATGAATTTGACTGTGTCTCTATTTGTAGAAATGAAGTTATAAATATTATGCAAAATAGGCATTTTCTTTAAAAAATGGAAAAACCAAATGTTTCCTAAATCTGAAAAAAAAATTTATGGTGTTAAAGTGGTAAAAATTATTCAGCAAATCAGTAAGTAGAGTAACGTACATTTTATACTCTGCTGAAAAAGTCACATTCCTGACAGACTCACGGCTGCTGTTCCACTGCAGGATAAAGTTGTCATCAATGATGCAGACCCTGCCATTTTCAGGAGATTTTAGATTTGTTCCCCCTGTCAAGGCAGTAAGAAAGCAAATAGTTATACATACACACATATATACATACTATAGATATTTTATATATTTTTACATGTTATTCTTCACATCACTGATTGGACAATGAATACATTTAAATATAAAATATAAAAGTTAAGTATATAAAGAAATCTTAAAAAACCTAGTGCTTGCTCTCAGGACAGGGAGGCTGCTAATTATTTCTATCTCTGCATTCGAGAGAGTTGGTTTTTTAAAACCTATAAAAAGCAAACATTATATATCAATTATATCTCAATAAAGGTAGAAAAAATAAATCATAAAAAGGTAAGCATTGTCTTTTAACTGGAAAAAAAAAGTCTCTGTATAAAAATCGTATTTTTCTTTGGTCTTAGAAGTGATACTGACGTAAAGGATACAGGGTTGCACTGTTTAACAGCCTCAATTTGGTTTCGCATACGATGTTCAGAGAGGGATATATTCTGATAGAGAGCTGAACAGATGTGGTTTCAGAGCTGACAATTATTCATAGGAACCAAACATTCATATAAGAAAATCGATAGAGATATAAAAGTTTATCACGTCACCCAAGCCCTACAGGAACCTGAAAGGGTCTTGATCACCGAATGTATCGTCTGAACCCTTCTGGGTTTTTTGTTTTTTTTTTTTTCCCGGTACGCGGGCCTCTCACTGCTGTGGCCTCTCCCGCTGCGGAGCACAGGCTCTGGATGTGCAGGCTCAGCGGCCATGACTCACGGGCCCTGCCGCTCTGCGGCATGTGGGATCTTCCCGGACCAGGGCTCGACCCTGTATTTCCTGCATCGGCAGGCGGACTCCCAACCACTGCGCCACCAGGGAAGCCCCTTCTGTTTATTTTTAAGGACTTCCATCTAGAGACCTATTTTATTTCTTATGCTTTTTTAAAAAACTGAAGTGTAGTTGATTTACAATACTGTGTTAGCTTCAGGTGTACAGCAAAGTGATTCAGTTTTATATATACATGTTGCAGATTATTTTCCATTTTAGGTTATCACAAGATACTGAATATAGTTCCCTGTGTTATACAGTAAATGCTTGTTGCTTATTTATTTTATGTATAGTAGTTTGTATCAGTTACTCCCATAATCCTAATTTATAACCCCCCACCCCTTGCCATTTCTTTTTTTCTTTTTCCCCCTTTATTTCTTATGCTTCTAGTACAAATCTTCCACCAGTTGGATGCCCTCTCTTCTGCTTTTTCCTTTTTGGCCTCTCCAAATAGTGTTTCTCTTCCTCTCTGACAGCCCAAATCCTCCAAGACCCAGCTCAAGTTTGCCCCCTAACAGAAAACCTTCCTCAAATACTGCAGCTCATGCCAACCTTGCTCTTTCTTTACATGCGGCATCATGAATCTGCACCACTCAATTTCACACTAAAGTAGATGTACTCAGCACAGTACCCGACATCTAACAGGCTCTCAAAACTTGCTGATTGAAGACGTCTTTTAAAAAATTGCTTCTTCGGGACTTCCCTGGTGGTGCAGTGGTTAAGAATCTGCCTGCCAATGCAGGGGACACGGGTTTGAGCCCTGGTATCCCACATGCTGCGGAGCAACTAAGCCCGTGCACCACAACTACTGAGCCTAAGCTCTAGAGCTCGCGAGCCACAACTACTGAGCCCACATGCCACGACTACTGAAGCCTACGCGCCTAGAGCCTGTGCTCCGCAATAGGGGAAGCCACCGCAGTGAGAAGCCTGCGCACCGCAATGAAGAGTAGCCCCTGCTCGCCGCAACTAGAGAAAGTCCGTGCGCAGCAACGAAGATGCGACGCAGCCAAAAATAAATAAATAAAATAAATACATTTATTTTAAAAAATTGCTTCTTTATGTTAAACACAACCTCCAGCCATACTGGAAGTTCCTTAAGGCAAGGTATACATAGCTTAATACTTAACCTGCATTTTACAGAGTCCTCAGACTAATGCTGAGTTCACAGGAACTTTTTCCATATCACAAAGGACTGATCTTTCATGATGATAAATTACAATTTTTAAAAGACCAGCTTTTAAGTTTACTCTTTTCCCTGCAATATTTCTAGCCTTTACTTCTGCTTCAGGACAAGGATGTTATCTCCTCACAGACTTTCTACTACAGAGCTCCTTGTATAGAACTTTTATTTATTGGGATTGCTGCCTCTACTTTCCGGTTAGAGATATTATGGTATGGAGTCAAAAGGGGAGACAGCTGAGGAAACATTTTCTGATTTTTCTTTTTAATTTGGGGAGGTACTCATTGAGTCTCCCCACCCACATTTTCTATTTTACACTCCTATTCTCCGAGACATCATCACCAAATAGAATTACTCCCTCGTATCCCACTCTAAACTTAATCCCCATCCCAGTTGTTGGAATTTTAGAGATTCTATGCAGCCAAAGGACAGTGACTGGGTTTATGGGGTTAACAAAAGGTCTGATGGCATTTGTAGTCTCCAGCCCAGAATATTCTAATTCTAGTAATTCTGGGCCCTGAGATAGGATGCAGCAATTTGATACCTGGGGTAGAGCCAGGCATTTCCTCAGAGATGAAATCCTTCTGCTCCTAAGGGAAGGAGACCCTGGAGTTAGAGGCATCTTGGCATTTGGGAGGCAAACAAATAATTGACTGATAAATGGACAGGGACTTGGAAATAGTTATTAAATACGATTTTAGAGTTCATAGATTTTGTTCTATTAGTATTAGCAATATCCCTTTGATAATAGTTTATTTCAACCTTTAGCATGTAAAATATATAAAAGGGTACTTAATCCAATATTTCTATTTATACAACTGGTTGCTTCAACCCTTCACATTCATATTGATGACTAGAAATGGTTTATTATATATATACATTTTTAGTATTTATTTATTTATTTGGTTGTGCTGGGTCTTAGTTGTGGCAGGTGGGCTCCTTAGTTGTGGCTCATGGGCTCCTTAGTTGTGGCTCGCCAGCTCCTTAGTTGCAGCACATGGACTCCTTAGTTGTGGCACACGGGCTCCTCAGTTGTGGCGTGCAAACTCTTAGTTGTGGCATGTATGTGGGATCTAGTTCCCCGACCAGGGATCGAACCCGGGCCCCCTGCACTGGGAGTGCGGAGTCTTATCCACTGCGCCACCAGGGAAGTCCCATGGTTTACTATATTTTTAAGTCTGACATAAATCCAGACACATACATCTATACAGATATAAATTTCCTCCCATATTTTGGATAGTTTTCTTAGACTAGGATCCCAGAGTTGCATTTACTAGGTTTGAAAGTATGAACAGTTTGATGATTTTGAAACATAAAGCAACATTATGATCTCAAGTTACGGTTAACATTTCATTTCGTTTTCAACGTTGCTATTCTTTTGAGAAAAAAGTAGATTAGTTAATTGAAAGATAACTAAGCCCTTAACATATAGGTGGATAATCAAGAACTAAATTGTGTGACCTTTAGAAAAAGTCTAACCTTAGGCCCCAGGGCTTTGAGGCCAGATTCTCAGGGTTTGATTTCCTCCTAAAGCACTGGCTAGCTATATGGCCTCAGTCCACTCCTCTGTAAAATAAGGATAACAGTGCCTAGCTTTGTTCTGAAAGCTAAATGAGTTCATACCTTTAAAACACTAAGAGTAGTGCCTGGTACACAGTTAGGAGGGCAATAAATACCAGTTGTATATGAAGTTTATTTTAGCTCTCCTCTAATCTAGATTAAAATTGTGATCTTAATGAACACCCTCTTGGAATGTTAATTTCACATGAAAATTCTGGGGAAAGTCTTTTTATACGAAAGCAAACATGAGTTTAAGGCAAAATTTTCATGAACAAAAGACTCCAAAGAAATTACCAGGGGTTACACCAGGACCCTAGTACCCATATACTATATACCATGTATGTGGAAGAGTTTGAGAAATAGGTGTGAAACAGAATAAAGGAAACATCATTTAAAATGAAGTCAGGAGGCCAGAAGCTGGAGCCTTCATGCACTTTCACTCACCATCAATTCCAGACCCCAGGAGGAAGAATTCTCCTCTACCAGCAACAAGCCCAGCCAATGGGGAAAGCGGCACCATCCTGAACTCTTGCTTTCCTCCAATGGACTTTCTCTCAAAACAGCCCCACCCAACTTCCTCCTTTTTCTCTATCAAGTCACCTTCTTCTCTTTTTGTTGTTGGACTTGCCTAAGGTTTTTGACCTAACTTGCTTGTCCCAAATTGCAATTCCTCTGTTATTCTGGAAGAAACCAATTATGCTGGTAAAATAACCAACTGGCTGTTTTATTTTTTAGGACAAGATAGATAGGATACCATGTACCCCAGAAAATAAGGATATGCTTTTCTAAACAAACAGGTGTTTTAAGCCCTCTAGGCAGCCTCACCAACTCCTGGATTCCTGCTCTCAGCTGCTAGGCCCTGTTTGTCTCTGGGCCTACAAAGACGAAGGGGGACACCGAGTCCCCCTTCTCACTACAAAGTCAACCGTATGATAGCTGCCATTCCTCCATGCATCCCAGCTAAGTTAAGAAAGGCAGCAAATTAGCTTGGTGGCTCCCAGCCTTTGTATTTTGGCTTTGTATTTCTCTTTTATTATTATTATTTTTTTATTAGATTGTACGAATCCTGAGGGCAGAGAAATGCCTGCAAACCTTATCCCCCTTCCACATGGGACCAAGTAACTGTTTACTAAATTGAAGAAACAGCAGCACATAGCTCGTGGCTAAAGCCTTGTTTATTATTAAAAAGTCCAGTCGAGCTGCCGGATTTTTCGGACGGAAACAAACTCGACACCAAAGCTCTCCTACACCCCGCCCCGCGGGGTAGGAGCCCAGGGAACAGGCACAGGGCGGAAGGGATGGCGAGGAGGGCGCCCCCAAGCAAGCGGTGTGGAAAGATCTTGAACATCACTTTCTCTCGTTTGATTTTAGAGCCCAAGTCGGTTTCAATGTGAGCGCTGCGACCACGGACAACCAGAGGTCTCCCAGAGAGGACCTCTGTCCCTCCCGGGTCCGAGGTTTCCCACGCTGCCGCTGTCCAGCCTCGCGCCCAGCCCCCGCCCCAGGGAACGCCATCTCTCACCTGAAGCTGCGGGCAACACCCACGGCGCCCCAGCGACCAGCATCAGGGTCGTCGCGCCCAGGAGCGCGAGCATAGTCCGCGGGCCGCCGGCAGCCCTCCAGTCACATCTTCTGCCACCGCAGGTAGGACGAGGCGGCACGAAGGAAGGTTGGGCGCACTGGCTGTCCCCGGGCCTGCGCGCCAAGCTCACCAAGCCCACCTCCGCGTCGCCCCGCCCCTCTGCCCACCGACCCCCGTGCACGCGCCGTCCCTTCTGCGCGCGTGCCACGCGCACGCGCGTGGGACACCGGTGGGCAGCCCAGCCTCCGCTGCCCTCCCCCACGACCCCTCTTTACGGCCCGAGGCGGTACACTCTCGGGTTCCGGGAAGACCGCGTCTAAGCGGAGGCCTTGACCCCGGCAGGAACGCGGAACTTTGCCAGTGCGTCTGCGCAAGCCTCGCGGCCTGGCGTCCGCTCCCCCGTCCTCCCTGCCCCCTCACTTCCTGCTACTAGCAGCCGGAGGCCACTGTCGGGCGCTCTCGTCCCTCGCCCTCCCCAGCCCGGGTAGCGGACAAGGGAGCCTGGGAAAGCGGTGTTGGGGAGGCTTGGGGATTAAGGGAGAAAGCAATGAGGAAGCTTCTGAGCGGGTCAGGCCGTGAAGGGTAGGTGTGTCCAGAGTTAAGCCTAGACACGTTGAGCTCCCATTTTCCGAGCGACCTGGCCCGGGGCAGCACGGGTCCCTTGGAGAGGGTCGTGACGGCGTCCGGGCCTTGGGGGTGGTGTCCGAAACAGAGGTCCCTAAGCTCTTTTGACCGTCTGCCCTTATCAGTAAATAATTTGAGGCCATTATTCAATGGTTATTTAAGTACGTTAGTAATAGATTATGTACATTATAAAAATACACAAAAGGGAAAATGTAAAGGACGAATGATGAAATAAGTAGTCAAAGGCGTAGCTGTTAATTGTAAGAACCAGACAATTTAATGCTGAATTATAAAGTAAAATGAGTTTTGGTAAAGAACTATGCGCTTGAATATTGCCTTATAAACAACTGAGGTATAATTTGAATACCATGAAATTCACCCATTTCAAGTGAACAATGATTTTTAGTAAATCTGTCCAGTTGTTAGCCCTCATTTTTAAAAACCTTGGATTATTACTTTGTGATTCATAAAATTTTAGGTTTGGTTCTGAGTATGTCAGTGTCTTGCTTCCACTGAGGTCATAGATGGAAAAATACTAGATGAGAATATGTGGCTCTAAATGGAAGAAGGAAGTTCCTGATTGAACTTATTAAAGCATACTCTCATTAAAAGCCTTGACAACGACTTATGGTTTTCATCAAAGTTTTTATTTCCTGCCGTCCAAAAGTTGTTCTTGCAAACTAGTCGGAATAGAACAATGGGCCCAAAGTATTTCATGGACTGAAACATTTCATTCGAAATATTTTAAAATATGTTGAAAAATTTCCCTCCACTTTGGTGGGCAGCTCGAGATGCACATAGCATTTTTGGCAACAAAAATCACATTCAAATGGAAATATTTCCAAATATATTTTATTTTATTAAAATATATTTATTTATTTTTGACTGCATTGGGGCTTCGTTGCTGCGTGCGGGCTTTCTCTAGTTGCAGCGAGGGGGGGACTACTCTTCGTTGGGGTGTGTGGGCTTCTCATCGCGGTGGCTTCTCTTGTTGGGGAGCATGGGCTCTAGCCATGCGGGCTTCAGTAGTTTTGGCATGCGGGCTCAGTAGTTGTGGCTCGTGGGATCTAGAGCACAGGCTCAGTAGTTGTGGAGCACAGGCTTAGTTGCTCCGCAGCATGTGGGATCTTCCTGGACCAGGGCTCGAACCCGTGTCCCCTGCATTGGCAGGTGGATTCTTAACCACTGTGCCACCAGGGAAGTCCCCCAAATCTATTTTAAAATGCAAGAATTATATATAGTGAATACCTGTATAGTTTCTTTTGATTTTCATTTGTTCACAATAAAACCAATTTTAATGGATTTAATGCTTTGTTTTGTTTTTCAGTATTGCTACATGACATGCTAATGTTTTACACTTATTAAAGAAAAGGTCAGTAAATATATTTTGTAAAACCAGTTGAATGGCACAGAAGACTTTCATGGTTTTTCCCATCTTTATACAATAATTGTAAAGATTGGATTGTATCTTAATAAAATTGGATTGAATTTTTAAAAATTACCACAGGCGTGACACCCTGTAGTACTTTGTGCACTTCAGTTTCAACTTGTTTGCTGTGATAGTTTGTCTCTGGATGAAACATGAATTAATTTCCTGTGTGGTGCTAGCTCTGTAACCTTAACCTAGAACTTCCCCCTCACCCCCTTTATTCAAGTCAAAATGATCCATCAGAGGTTATGTAACTGAGCAGGACCCTATCAGGCCTTCCCAGAATAGACCCTACTCCCACCCCTCCATGTCCTCCGCCTGCCTTTTGTCTGTAGAAAAACTTTAGTCAAAGAATAAATTTGGGGCTTCCCTGGTGGCGCAGTGGTTGAGAGTCCGCCTGCCGATGCAGGGGACGCGGGTTCGTGCTCCGGTCCGGGAAGATCCCACATGCCGCGGAGCGGCTGGGCCCGTGAGCCATGGCCACTGAGCCTGCGCGTCCGGAGCCTGTGCTCCTCAACGGGAGAGGCCACAACAGTGAAAGGCCCTAGTACCGCCAAAAAAAAAAAAAAGAATAAATTTGACCTGAGAAGTGAGAAAATGCAGAAAGAAAGGAAAACAGTCAAGCAAGGCAAAATAATAATAGTTTAGTCATTAAACAGAGTCAAGGACCTTTAGTTCCTTCTCAAGGGCTATAGATAGTGTTCTGAGCCACATCCTTTGAGCTGTTTTGCAGATACTGAAACCCCTGCCAGGTGGAAGAAGTTAACTGCATGCTGCCCACAAGCCCGTAGATCCCAGACCGGTTGGAACCAGAAGGTTGATAATGCTGACTCCCAATTACCTCACCACCAACCAATCAGAAGAATGTCCACGAGCTGATCACACCCTGCACCTTGAACACTGTAAGACTTTTCACTACCCACTGCAGGGCGGGACACACAGGCTTGAGGGCTTCAGCCCACTGTGGCCCCCTCTGCCAGGCAAAGCAATAAAGCTATTTCTTTCTACTTCACCCAAAACCCTGTCTCCAAGATTTCATCCAGCACCAGTGTGCAGAGGCTGAAATTCGGCATCAGTTACACTTGCAGTTTTTCCATAAAACATGTTATTTTAAACTTTTTATTCTGAAATAATTTCAAACTTACAGAAAAGTTGCAAAAATAGTAAGAGAACTCCTGCATACCCTTTGCCCAGATCCACCAAGTTGATACTTCGTCATATTTGTCATCTCTGTCTACACATACAAGTATGCGTACAAACTTCTTTTTCCCTGAACTTCTTTAGCTTTCTTTAATCTGGAGCGGTTACTTGGCCTTGGTCTTTCATAACACCGACTTTTTTTTTATATATATACAGGCTAATTATTTTACAGAATGCTTTTCAATTTGGGCTTGTCTGATGTTTCTTCATGATTGGAATCAGGGGTCTAGAGCGCAGGCTCAGTAGTTGTGGCGCACGGGCTTAGTTGCTCCAAGGCATGTGGCATCTCCCTGGACCAGGGCTCGAACCCGTGTCCCCTGCATTGGCAGGTGGATTATTAACCACTAAGCCATCAGGGAAGTCCCAATCCTTATTTATTTAAAAACTTTTTAAATTAATAGACTTCACTTTTTAGAGCAGTTTTAGATTTATAGAAAAATTGAGCAGAAAGTATAGACAGTTCCCATATATTCCCTTCATTCCCCCCCTCCCATTTCCCCTATTGTTAATATCTTGCAATGGTATGGTACACTTGTTACAATTAATGATTCTATACTGATACATTATTATTAGCTAAAGTGCATAGTTTACATTAGGGTTCTCTCTTTGTGTTGTATAGTTCTATGGGTTTTGCCAAATGGTTAATGTCATTAATCTACCACTACAGTATCATACAGAATAGTTTTACTGCTCCAGTGGTTAAGAATCCTCCTGCCAATGCAGGGGACACGGGTTCCAGTCCTGGTCTGGGAAGATCCCACATGCTGCGGAGCAACTAAGCCCATGTACCACAACTACTGACCCCACGTGCCACAACTACTGAAGCCCGCACACCTAGAGCCTGTGCTCCACAACAAGAGAAGCCACTGCAATGAGAAGGCCGTGCACCACAATGAAGAGTAGCTCCCGCTCACCGCAACTAGAGAAAGCCCACACGCAGCAATGAAGACCCAATGCGGCCAAAAATAAATAAATAATTAAATTTATTTTAAAAAAAAGAATAGTTTTACTGCTCCCCAAATCCCCTGTACTCCAGCTATTCACCCTTTTTATTTTAGTGCTCAAATTGTCCCAGTCTTGGCCAGGGGGAGCCATTTCAAGCTGGCTCCTGTTTCTTTTGATACATCCCATCTTTTGTTTTTTGTTTTTTTTTGAGCACTTCTTTACCTTTGGGCATAAAATGTTCTAGGCTCATTTTATACTTTTCCTGCCCCAGCCCTGAAATCAACCATTTCTCCAAGGAGCCCAGGCTTCTTTTAGTGGGAAATAGTATTTAGAAACCAAGATGGGGGCACTAAAACTTTTGTTTTAATTAAAGAAGTGCAAATCAAAAAGTCAAAAGAAAAGGAGCTATGGGAAGTTCCTTTGGCTCAATGTCTAATCCATCTCATAATTGTCTGGTACCATTTTGTTTTGTTTTTCAGATTGTGGGACATTTGCCTGATAATTATTATCAGTCAGGGATGAAGGCAGGTTTAAAAACTGGCTGGAGGGCTTCCCTGGTGGCGCAGTGGTTGAGAGTCCGCCTGCCGATGCAGGGGACACGGGTTCGTGCCCTGGTCCGGGAAGATCCCACATGCCGCGGAGCAGCTGGGCCCGTGAGCCATGACCGCTGAGCCTGCGCGTCCGGAGCCTGTGCTCCACAACCGGAGAGGCCACAGCAGTGAGAGGAAAAACTGGCTGGAGAAAGGATAAGGGAGTCCGTTTTGCTCTACCAGCCCTATTGTTCCCTAAAGATGTAGAATCTGTCTTCTCAGTATGGGCTGAACAGTGAACAATAGCAGTTTTAGAAGGGAGGTGGATAGCTTGTAATAGGGCAGCAATTATACGCCCTTTAGCAATAGGAGTCCCTGCAGAGGTTAAGAATCCACGGGATTTCCAAATTGAGCCAACAGCAGGGCAGACTCCAAAAGAGAGGTGGTTTTCCCTTTTTCTAATGTACACACTCTAGTAAAAGCTACCAGCTCAGCAGCTTGGGCTGGTTTGACAGTGGTCAAAGATTATGCTTCAGGCGTTTCATGTGGGGAACCCATGGCATAACTAGTTATTACGTTTCTCTCGAAATCTCATTTATGAGCCATCACAAAATAGAAGTTAGTCTTGGTCGTCTGAAGGGATGTCTGAGAGATCTTCTTGTGGCTTTGAGACCATTTTTGTAGTTTCAAGGCAATCATGTGGAGTGGAATCAGGCTCTCCATCATCAGGAAGGGGGCTTGAAGTAGCTGGATTTAGAGTATTACAACGATGGAAGATGACGGAGGGTTAATTAAAAGAGCCTGGGTGGTGCTTTGCAATGACCTAGATGGGAGGGATAGGGAGGATGGGAGGGAGGCTCAAGAGGGAGGGGATACGGGGACATGTGTATGCATATGGCTGATTCTCTTTGTTGTGCAACAGAAGCTAACACGGCATCGTGAAGTAATTGTACTCCAAAAAAGATCTATTAAAAAAAAAAAGAGCCTGGGGACTTCCCTGGTGGTCCCGTGGTTAGGACTCCATGCTTCTCGCATGCCGTGCAGTGTGGCAAATGAATAAATAAATAAATAAATAAATAAATAAACAAGCCTGCTCATAGGTGGTTTGTTGCCCATGTAGGGAGATGCTGCACCCTATGAACTTGCAAGATAGCAGACACAGCATGGGGAACAGAAAGTTGCATGGGAGACCCTATTGTTAGAGTACTGGCTTTGTCAATCAAGGTGGCAGCTGTGGCCACCACATGTAAGTGTGGGGCCTTACCTAATGCTACAGTGTCTAACTGGCATGAGAAATATGCTATAGGACTCACCTGAGAGGCAAAAGACTGTCCTATAATGCCTGCGGCAATTCCATTATTTTCATGGCAGTATGGATGAAAAGGTTGGTCAAAATGAGGTAAGCCAAGAGCTGGAGGTGTAGCCAGAGCTAATGTTAAGGCTGCAAAGGAGGTAGCAAAAGGCTTGCTGGTGAGGAGTTTGAAACTAGAAAATCATGACAGGTGTTAAGAGGCCCTAAAGATATTAGGGTGGGCTGAGACATGGGCAATGAGGTAGGCTGCCCAGAGACTCCAGCTGCTTGAATAGACTCAGAGGTGACAGGTAGAGATAAATCCTCTGAGCAGATGGTAGAGAAAATCTCACCAGTGTCAATTAAGAAATCCAGTTCGGAACCTCTGTTTTAAGTTTGATGGTAGGCTTTTGGGGTTGAACTGAGGATCCGCTGACACTGTCATTTGAGGGGGAATTGTCTGTCAGGAGGAGAAACATGAACCGGGGAGTAATGGGACCTAGAGACGTTGTTTCTCAAACTTTCCTTTCTCTTAAGTGCAGGACAGTTTTTCCTCCAATGTCTGGATTTCTTACAGTATCTGCAATTGTCTGGAGGCAAATAGGAAGAGCTCTGGGTGGGTGTGGAGTTGCTCTTAGAATCATGCTTTTGTTTTTCTAAAGATTCCAGTTGCAAAGCAAGAACTCTTGCTTTTAACTGTTTTTCCCCCCTGACATTCCTGCAAACTGTTTTCAAAGAATTGAGCTACAGCTTCCATTATTAGCTTAGCGGTTGCCCAGACCAACTGACCACACTATTTTGAATCTGTTTTTAATAACAGGGAGAAAATTTCCCACTAAAGCGGATATGAAGAGATTCCTGTGTTCTTGGGGCTTCTGGGTTCAGTGCGGTGTGTCTTTGAAAAGTTTGTATAAAACGTTCAACAAAGGCTTTTGGATGTTCCCCATTCTTCTGAGTGTATAATTTGACCTTAGACCAATTAATCTGGGGGGAAGACTTCTACTATTGCTTGAACAGCAGGCTTATAGGGCCTACGCATGTGTTCTGCCCTATAGTTCTTCCTCCTTCTGACAAATAACACAACAGATAGAGACAAAGAAAAACAGTGACCATCTGGGAGGACAGAATCAATAAAAAGCAAGAGTACTCATTTACCAAATGCCAGAGGCTCTATGTCACAAGGAACTAGCTCCAAAACTAATCTCCTGCTAATCTAAATAGAGAGAGAGAGAAAAGGGACTCCCACCACTTTCTCTTCGACGCTGCAGGCAGAGATCTGGGAGGCTGACGTGATAAGAAATCTTAGCTTCTGCTGGCCTTTGTCAGGTGTCTCAGGATCTCTCAGCTGTAGCAGACTTGGGGTGGCAAGGGTCTGGCCAGTCTCCTGGCTGGCTTACCAACTGTCAGGGAGGAGGGAATTTCCTCCTCCCCTCCCTTCTTGAGTTCTTGCAGCTGGACTAATAATAAAATTGACACTAGAGAGATTAACAGGAGGAAAGAAACAAATTTTAACTTGTATATATGGAGTTCTCATAGAGATGGGCCCTAAGAAGTGGCCAAGGCAGGCAGCTTTTATACTTTTTTGATAAAGAATAAATTTGTGAGGAATTGTCAGGACAAAGAAACTTAGTTTTGGGTGCTTAATTAGTGAAGAATCTAAACAAAGTTTGGGGGACTTCCCTGGTAGTCCAGTGGTTAAGACTCTGTGCTCCCAATACAGGGGTCCTGGGTTCGATCCCTGGTCAGGGAATTAGATCCTGCATGCTGCAACTAAGAGCCTGCATGCTGCAACTAAGACCTGGCACAGCCAAATAAATAAATAAATATTAAACAGAGTTTGGGTTTGGGGTAGTAAATTAAAGAAGTAACAAAGTTGGTTTATATAGGCTTCTTGGGCCTGAATTCCCTATCTCTTGTGATAAGGGTGTCCTACATCTAGATGCAAGGGAATGCACCTTTCACATGGAAGATTTATTTCCTGCTTTCAGGGGGACAGAGGAGGGTCAATTTTCTTCTTGCATCCACTGCTTCTCAAACAACTTCAATTCAAAATAATCAACATGCCATCAGCATATTTTGGGGTGACCCTCCCTGAACCCCAACACCAGAATCTGGCACAAGGAGTTCAATAAATATTGGCTAATTTTTCCCCTGGCCATTGTGGTTATTGTATTTTCTATTTCAGAAAGGCTCAGGGGGAAGATCTAGGTCTGCTATTCTGAAGGATCATGTGACCCCAAAATCAAAACTTTCTTGTCTAACCTCAACTGGGCTGACATTAAAAACCTTCTGCACTCACTGCAAATCTCTGCCCCACCACTTCTCATTTTCAACAGATGTCCCACTCAACTCCTACTTTCTTGGAAAATTCAGGCAACCACAGATCAGACTTTAGTTTCTCACCACCAAAATCTCACATGCGTCTGAACTTGCAGCTCTTCTTTCCTTTTCTTTCTTTCTTTCTTTCTTTCTTTCTTTCTTTCTTTCTTTCTTT